>NW_008751947.1:439173-456286 GCF_000715545.1 Opisthorchis viverrini
TCACACCGGGTGGGTGTGTTCTGTAACCATACCAACGCACGCATGCATTCACGCACGCACGTACGCACGCATGCACGTTTGCACGTACTCACGCGCACACACACACGTACGCACATACTCACGCGCGCACGCACACGTACGCACGTACGCACGCACACGTGCGCACGCACAAGCACATGTGTATGCACGCACACATATGCATGCACGAACGTACGCGCGCGTGAATAAATGCACACACTTCAAATGTGACGCATGATCATGTGTTAGGAATACGTCCAAAAAGCTCTCAAGTACTATCTTGATTGTTATAGGCGTAGATGGGTCCAAAGCGATCATTTAGAGGAAGCGGCGACCAAACAAATTGTGTAACAATGCAGTTTAGCAACTTATTCGTTTCAGGCATTGGTGGCAGCAAGATTCTTGAAGTACACAAAATCTAATCGGCAGTCTGTACACCAACAACAATGGAGTTGAGATAGTTCAGTGGTTACAGGGCGAATTTCTCGACCGGAAGGTCTGTGGTTCGAACCCGACCTCTGAATCTCGACATCTCCTGTCTAGGTTTGGGCCAACCCTCGTGCTTCCTTCAGGTGATTTGGAAGCTGGGCACCGAAGGGGTGTTACAGCTGAGTGACTTTAATGACATCAGACACAACCAGCAGGAGATGACTGTAGTCTTCGTTGACATTTTGCCGTGTTCTTTGGAACAAAGACGTTGCATCTGGTGAAGTGCGCTGGTTCTGCCGGTCTGCCATTTAGTTCGCGCAGCGGACGCTAGCCGAAGTCTCGTGTATGCATCTGTGTCGCATGGAGTTATCACTCTTCTACTGCACAGATTCCATGATGTGTCGTTTAATCATGTGACATACAAGGTTAATTTCATTGGAAAAAGATGAACAGGCGAAGAATAAAGTGCTACCTTTACACGTGAGTAAAAATCACGTATCGCCTATTCACTTGGCTCAAACTGGCAGGAGGCTTCTCTCTAACCAGTAGGTAAAGGGAGATCACTTACACAGGTTAAATCGTTGTATACTACTTTGGTGTACGCGAACGAGTAGTCTGTAAAATTTACAGCCATATCAGACTTGTGTGAACTGTCGTGAATCAGTTATTTTTGTTAGTTTGAATCAAACATGGAAGGCACTTGGCTCAAGTTTACCTTCTTTTGGAACTCATTATCAGTTCCTATCCTTGGCAGTGCCGAGATCCGAACCACGAACATTTGACATGCAGCCTTCCATTAATCCACTAATGTACGATGGACGCACTTGAATTGTCGTGTTTAAACGGACTGCATGATTTTTGACTTGCCAAACCGAAAAATGACTTTACTGTGAATGGATTCTCACGATGTTGGGAGATATTTCGTTTTGTCATTAACCACATAGCGAAGCCCTCTTCTACTCACATTTTTGGGTGCTTCAGAAAGCCACCACCCGGTCGGTGATTGGACACTTATCTGTTTGGTCACAAGCGGCTGATCATTAGTGTGATTATCGCTCACTTAGACATCAAGCAGCGCCAATCAAATTTAAATCACAAAAACCACACCATATGGTCACGTGGTGACTGGCTGCACCAGTGATGACTTATCACAAGGAAGTTGCAATCATCTCGTAACATCACTCTTTCTCCGAGCTACTTATCAATTTTACAGTGATGTGATGTGACGTGTCCCTTCCTGTTGACCATCCGGTCCTATTAACTTGTGTATGAAGCATTCCACTAGTTGTGCAGGTGGATTGCCACATACCGTATGTGACGCGAAGTCGATGGCCGTAGTCCAACGTAGCAGGCGATCCCGGATGATCAAAGTCTTTGGCATATGCTTATCGGTGTCATCAGGGTTTACTAAGAACTCTGTGGTTCATTGTGTCGGTCAGAGTAGAAACTGTTGGTGTGTTTACGTTTGCTTAGTTCCCTCATAAATTTGTACAGTCTAACGAGTGTCTTCCCAGCTTTTCACTTCCATCTCGTCATCGGCAGTGTCCTGCGATCTTCGGTTGTGCAGCATGGATTCATCTGCTTCGGATTGTAGACAAAACACCGCCGGTTACACTTTAGAACTGCATTTTGTATCACATATAGAGTTCGAAAGAGTAGAGCTAATCACACAGAGTAGCATCGAGACTTTCCCCGATGGCATTTCTGTCTGTTTCATTCAGTTTTCATTGGTTTCTCACTGGTCCGAAGCTTCAAACGGTTGACGAACGTCGTACATTCAAGGGAGGGATCTTTTCCCAGCGCCAATCAACTTTAAATCACAAAAACCACACCATGTGGTCACGTGGTGACTGGCTCCACCAGTGATGACTTATCACAAGGAAGTTGCAATCATCTCGTAACATCACTCTTTCTCCGAGCTACTTATCAATTTTACAGTGATGTGATGTGACGTGTCCCTTCCTGTTGACCATCCGGTCCTATTAACTTGTGTATGAAGCATTCCACTAGTTGTGCAGGTGGATTGCCACATACCGTATGTGACGCGAAGTCGATGGCCGTAGTCCAACGTAGCAGGCGATCCCGGATGATCAAAGTCTTTGGCATATGCTTATCGGTGTCATCAGGGTTTACTAAGAACTCTGTGGTTCATTGTGTCGGTCAGAGTAGAAACTGTTGGTGTGTTTACGTTTGCTTAGTTCCCTCATAAATTTGTACAGTCTAACGAGTGTCTTCCCAGCTTTTCACTTCCATCTCGTCATCGGCAGTGTCCTGCGATCTTCGGTTGTGCAGCATGGATTCATCTGCTTCGGATTGTAGACAAAACACCGCCGGTTACACTTTAGAACTGCATTTTGTATCACATATAGAGTTCGAAAGAGTAGAGCTAATCACACAGAGTAGCATCGAGACTTTCCCCGATGGCATTTCTGTCTGTTTCATTCGGTTTTCATTGGTTTCTCACTGGTCCGAAGCTTCAAACGGTTGACGAACGTCGTACATTCAAGGGAGGGATCTTTTCCAGGTACATCCCGCCAAAAAATTAAACCCCACCACCCAAAAATGATTGAAGAAAATGGGATATGAAATTTGTACTTTTAGTTTTTATTAAAAGTACAAAGAGGGTGAAATTGGGACATGTCGTCATTAATTTGCATGAAAAGGTCCGTTTTTCGGTACCTTTGTCTCCAAACGAGCTCACACAAGCAGCTGTTAGCTAAAGGCCGGTGTGTGCCGTATTGGCATTTATTCTGCGTCTTGAAGATGTGCCAAAGAGATTCGATGGTTTGTGTGTGAGCTTTATTCGTTGGATCCACAAAGTTTTCGGTATGATTAACCGTTTCATCTGTATAATTCATGTCAATCATCGTTTCAATTCCTTGGTGTGATGCCCACATATCGGAGATGATCATTGAGCCGGGAGCGATGTAGGCCTGGATTGTGTCCATCAAAGTGGCCGCAGTTCGATCTGACACTGCATACATGAACACCTCTTCAGTTTCCCGGCAGATCCCTCCGAAAATCCACTGCCGCGGAAGGACTCGCCCTGTGCTTTTTTACGGCGAGATATGAGCGTTTCATCGACCGCGACGTGTAGACCTGGGCCGCCGATAACTGTTGGATAACTGCTGTTGGATAACTGCCGATAACTGCTGTCAGGCGCAAACTCCACTAAGAAAGTTCTTCCAGGCAACAGTGGTCATGTGATTAATAGATAATTTCTCTGAGCAGCATTTGTTTTTTGCCAAATTTTTGGACCAGCAATAAATGAGTAGAATCTCCGTCCCAAACTCCACCCTAGACTGTTCCAGCCAAGTTCCCTTTTGAAGACGGAGTTCTTGCCGACACTGTCGGGCACTACACCTCCACCTATCAGAAACATTTGGAAGTGTCATTTGGTGGCCATTGTTGCATAAACGTTGCTGATGAATCACTTTGTGGTTTTGCAAAAAAACGTATTGCCGTCTCCTTGTCATGAACGAGAGTTGAAAGCGTCAGGAAGTCCATTTAAGATTTTACGTCCGAACGGAGAAAATTTTTGCACAAAATGAGCCTAGATGCGGATAAGGAATTGTTTTCATCAAAAATAAGTCAAGTTTGTTTGCGTACATAAAATTGGAGCTGGTAAAAGTGGTGGGGCCTAACTTTTTGCACATACACTTTTTGCATTAGTGACGGGAAAAGATCTGGAAAAGGTCCCAAGGAAGTTATGTCAGCGAGTCTGTTTTCGCAACAAAGTGTGAAACTCACACGCTTGGGTTCAGTCGACCAAACATATGCGAGTCTTCAGATCACCATAGCCATCGGATGAGCTCCAGATCTGGTGTTACCGCGATTTGTCGTTCTAGCTCAGGGGGTCTCTGAAAGTGTAAGCCTACGTTTGATGCAATTATTTCACCTACTGACCTGGTTGTTTTGATAATCGCCGGGTTTCGCTTGCCAACCATTCGTGTGCCGTTTGTGTCAGGTGAACACAGAGCATGCGGACACACGTTGGCTGAATTGTCTGAGGTGAGACAACCTGTACTGGGATCGCTCCATTTCGGGAGCATCCTTAATCAGGGTAAGTGTACCTTTCACAGGAAAGGTTCCCCCAACACTCCAAAGACTAATAGTGCTCTGGGCCCCAGCTGACCGAAATCTCACGGTTTCGACCCACCGCAGAAGCTACTCATAAAGAATCTTCCGTTTGGATTTCGTTTACTGCAAATCTCGTTTTCCTCAGTGGACCCCTGAGGTTATAATTCTCTACAGCAGTGAACAATAGCTTCCATTTTGTGCGCTTCATGTGAATTCTAATCAGTCAAGGGGTCTTGCTGGCATTCGTGTGTTTCCAACTACTTTCTAGACACGACTGGTTGCCAAGTCCTTGTTAGCTGGTCATGTACGATTTGGGCAACTACCTCTCGTTACCTTATAGGGCAAACCCCCGGGATTGCTTGACACCCTGTCTTGGTGATTAAATCTTTGAATCAAGAAAGTGTCACTGCGAAATATCCCGTAGCACTAGGTGCAAGTCATCTGTTTATTCATCAACAGTAATCATGATTTGCGTGATACCTTTCAAATATTCCAACACACTACTGTTATGCTGATATCAAATGTATGACTGATCAGTGCGTTCTGATCACGATGTACCTGTGAGTTTGGGGCATCATTGGTTGTGTCCATGAACGGCGTCCACCTCAGTATCGTCTCAGAAACAGCTATTGATCGAGTGAACGAAGTAGCCTTAATGGCGAAGCAAACTTATTTGTATACCTGTTTATTTTTCACCGGGGGATTCAACTCAGTCTCTCGTTCCTGATGTTCTTCTGCACCAAGCAGCCTCATATTTCCGTCAGTTTGATATACCAACATCGCAATACATTGTATAGACGTAAAATACTACTCATATGGTTGCTTAAATGGCCGTAATGACATTCCATGAGCAAGTTGCTACTTTAGAAGTTGTCCGTGCATCCATCAGATTAGATGAATTAGATTTCGGCAGACTTTTATTAACACATGTTCGAAACGGGTCAACAGCAGATAAAATTCACGAAGAACAACAAATTGAAGCGGTTCTTCACTCTGTTATTCCCTGAATCCATTAGGAAAAGGGCGACAGCGGTCACCACTGGCGCTACGCAGGAAGAGTGCGCAGTGAGGATCGATCGGTGTGATGATACTTGTCAGGCTCGGTGAATAGATCGGACATCACGTGATCAACGGTCAGTGTAGCCAACATTTCGACACATTTCAGTCTTCAGTTTGTTTTCCATCATACTGAACATCAGTTTGAACATCACTCGTTCATGAGGCTTTAAATTTGCTTATGATGAAAAACAGCACATCAAGACACACCAGCTGAAGATTGATTAACCAGTGACTGAACTCCAAATTCATTGTATGCCAGGATAGGAACGGCCACCCTTGTTTTAGTAAACTTTGTCCCATCTTAAATTGCATCTTACTACGTTTCTATTGACACTTCCTGGAAACAACTGAAAATATTCTTTCACTGTGTCAGACCGTTTCCCAGTGGCAACGTCATCCGTTTCCTTCGACATGAATGACAGGCCAAGGCCGCTCTTGAGGAAGTTGTGTTTTTGTTCAAATATACCCACTCGGTTGTTTGAATGAGGTGGATAGCGAACACTATGGAAACCTCATTAAAGGCGTATTGGTGGAAAAGTTGGAAATAAATTACTGTTTGAAAACCTTTACTTAGGCAGAGAGAAAAAACTGACATCAGGATTTGCGGATTCGTAGACTGTTGAATGCAGTTCGCACCTCCACAAGTGGTGTTTTCAAAAAGTTCCACAAAGCTTCAAAGGCGACCTTGTTGGACAGCAAAATACTAAACACGGGGTCGAACTCGCGGTCTTCTGAATAGTAGTGAACCGCTGTTCAATTGAGCTGTGCTCACTGATCAGCGGTTTCGCTAACGTGCACGTTTTAAGTATGCGTATTTTTGAACGGAGCAGATTCAACTCAAAGGATGAAGGTTGACGTTTGTAGATAGATTTCCTCTGTCTTGTTTCGCTGTCGTTTTGACAAGAGTGTTATGCTGCAAAAAAGTGACTTGCTTCATGAAGGAAACTACTATCAAGGTTGCTGGAAACTCTTCGACAACCCACCGAAACATGAGGCGGCCTGTGTGCAGCACATTCAGTTGTAGAATATCATAAACGAGAGATTCAGGTGAGTCTCTCCTGAAAACCAAATTGATTTGCAAATGAGTGTATTTATCGAAACCAGTCCAATTTGGGTTCCAGTAGAACATAAGATTGATGGAAACTCGGGGACTGTGTCTACCTGATGAGCCTAAAGCGGAAGGGCGAAACCGGTCGTGGGTTGTCGACGGGTTTTCAGCAACCTTGTGAGTAGTTTTCTTCATAAAAGGCGTTCTTCCTGCTTTCAGAATCAACGATCGAAATACCTAAGAGATATCTGTGGTGTTTGTCGTATCTGCTCAAACTTTTGCTCAATATCCTAAAACTTGGTAAGTAACGTATTCCCCAGAGCACTACCTATCAATTTGGCACAGCTGGCGTCAGGGATGATTCTGTGATAGATTTGTTTTTGATTTAGCAAGCACAGGTGTAATCATTCATAAATCTGGACATTTCAAGTGTCCATCTGGTCATACCAACAAAGGTAGATTATCGTGCGTCAACAGCCCCTTCCACTGAAGTCAGCTGCGTAGATTCTCGTACAACTACGAAAACCTACAGTTTCTGGTGGAACACTCCAAATTTGCTCACTTTTGTCATAGATGGAGTGCCGCGTAAAATGATAAAGTACACATTGTCCTCCGAACTAGAATACTAGAAATCCCTCGGTCCGTTTGGAACTCAGCAGTTGAAGCAAATGTTGACATTAGTAAGTGGGTTTTGATGCGGAACTAAAGGAAAGTTCGCTAAGATCTCCCGTTTACACCTGGAAATTCAGAGATAGCGTGGAAGTTGTGGTCTGTAAAGTTTGTGTTTGGGCTCTGGGATCAAATATGGTGTCCTGATGATTCGACTCAAGGAGTCCTATTTGAGAAGCCGTTGCTCGAGTGTCAATAAACACCAACTCTTATGATGTGTACAACTTGAGTGACGGAGAGTGGGATTTCATCTTGTCCAACGTCAGGTTTCTCCCTAATGCTAGACTAGGGATGTTGAAACGTTCGGCAACCGTCTGGAAGGTTGTGGGTTCGAGTCTCCTCAAGCGTCGTCATGGAAGTGTAGCGGACGTTTCCATGTCCCATCAACCAACTTCACCTTATTTGTTTACTAGATCTAGCGACTTGCCTACTACACAAGCACACAAATCACGTGACAAACGCCGTCCCGCCCGCAAACTTGACCGACAACCAGTCCGTTTCTGTCTTGTGCGCATCGGAACAAATCATGTTTTATACACACGTCAAACTTTCCTATCTATAGAAAGAGACGACACAGGCAACACACACAGACTCGCCCACGGACAGGGAGCAAGGAGTCAGCCAAACACCCCAAGTCCACGGACAATTATGGAACACGTGTAGCAGCCAAAGTGAGGAGAAAACACGTTGCCGCCTTCGTATACAATGGTTTTCTTTCAGCAGTTTGATGAGCTTGATGAACTAACTACCTTATGGAAGTAAGATTTGTGGCTCGTGGCCCGGTTGTGCTGCACTGATCTGCATAGGAATCGGTTAAAAAGATACGCGACCAGTTCCACTACGTCCACCTGAACGGTTCCAAGCTGAAAACTATTCGAATTGGCCATATTCTGGCTTCAGATTTGTCATTTCTACATCTAAGTCTTATAGCCTTTGTACTTTCCAAATCGTCAACTAGGATTTTGAAAAAAAATTACATATACCACTGAGCCGCTGAAATTCTATGACCAGCTCCGTTGCATTGACCAAGCAACGCGATCGCTAGCCTCCACACTCACACAGTGAGTACCAGGATAGGTAACATTGAACATAGGACTTACACACCCATCTGCATACCTATTTGATTTTGACGGCAGATCCACCTAAAATACAGCTAAATCTCTTGTTTACGATGTTTTCACGCACCACAAGGTGAGGCACCAGTCTCAGTCTCTCAGTCTTGCAGTCCCAAACTGCACGCATCCAGGCCAGTCAATCGATCAATTCAGCAAAGCTGATGAGTGTTCAGACACTCCACAGTTGGGCTTCCCAACGGACTATGATAAGTGTTCGGGGGTGTCATAGAAGCGCGGCCGATGTTGATGGGTGTTCACTGAACGCCGATCAGAAAGCCTGGATCAATGTCAACGGCCGTTGTAACCCGCAGGCTCTCACTTGTTGCAGTACGGTTCGGTCACACTTATGTCCTGTTTGAACCTAAATTGCATGAAATCAGCGAATTACACTCAACTGTTTTCATGGAAGAATCACCTGAATTCCAGCTAAATCTTCCCTACTTAATGGTCTCAGTTAACTGAATGTGCTGCAACAGTTCGTCTACCGGAGGAGCCTCAAGAAGGACTGTCGGAGTTCTCATCACCCAGAGAAAGGTGAAACTGGTCTTGGGCTGCTGAAGAGGTTCCAGAAAACGTATGAATAGTGTATTACGTCCATATGAAGGTAAGAGCTTCTAGGTTCAATTTAGTCAGAATCTTGGGAGATCTATCCCTGGTTCATAAGGGTGTGATCCATTGTCGCAACGACGCTTAGAACTGACATTCAAACATTGATTTTTCAGCCTTCCTCGGAAGACACCTTACTTACCGACTGCCGACGTTTATATAATAGCAGTCTTTCGGTTCCTTTTCCTTGTCTTGGGAAAGATACTACTCATAAGGTTGTTGAAATTACTTTGTCAGGCGACTATCAGTCTTGTCCTTCTCGGCGGTCTCTATGCACGGCGGAAATTCTTCAGAACAAACCTTCTTCCTTCGTCAAATCGCCAATCGGTAATCTAATTTAATTCCATTTGACATTCAGTTGCGAATCAAAGTGGCGTTAAATCGATCGGTTTCCGTATTCTCCGACCGAAAATGCTGCAGTAAGGCCACCATATCTGGAGGATATCAGATGAATCGTTCCTGAAAAAACACTACTTGTTAGGCTTGTTAAAAAACTGTTTCACAAATGCTTCCAGTTCAGTTTTCAAGTATGGAAAGAGGGAACTGCTCTGGAATTTTTGGACAAGTTTCTTTATGCTTATTAGTAGTATATTTTTAGCATATGTAGCATATATAGCAGATATAGCATATTCTTTTTTCTTCAATCCCATGAACACGATCTTTGTTCGTTTAATAGGAAGTGATCATTCTTTGGTATTCTGATATATATTTGTAAGTCTTTATAGGGAATATCTAACGAACGGGAGTTTTTACGTGCAGAATATCTGCGCCGTTGCGAAGGTGATTCTCAAATTTTTTTCACGTGATTGTTATGTTTTGTAGTCTGTCGGTGTTTCAACCGACCAGATATATGCATTGCTAAGGAACCTAATACGTCAGTTTCCACTTTTAAGTTTATAACGCAGTCAGACCACGTTTTTTAACGGTGATAAAACACCTCAGCTGAGGGAACCTTGCCCGAGATCAACTTTCCACAGGTTTGACGGCATCTGAAGGAGATTGCGATCTGTCGCCATAGTTACAGGTAAACCAATCGATCTGCGACACACAAGAGGACCACGTGTGTCTACAGGAAAGGCAATGAGCGGCTTACAAGCGGCCTATACCTTCAAAGAAAGCATCAGGTGTCCAGAAAAGCATAAATAATTCATGTTTACTACCGGCATATCATAAGATGTACTGTTCACTGCCCATATACACGGTTCTTAGTTTACCTTCATGGCAGTTTTTGTCATTGTTAGTTTATCTATCCACTGTCTTCCTTTCATTCATTTCAGACTTATAGAGATTCACGTGAGTAGTCCATCGGTTTTGAATATCTTGTAGATATTTGATTTTTTCTGATTCAACTAGTGAAAAATAGCCCACATTTCCTTTTCCGTGTACGCCTGGTATAGGCGTAAAAGGGGATTGAACTGGCATCCATCTATGTGCTTGCAGTGTGACCAGTGTAGCAAAGTTACCAGGGCAGAAGCTGGACTATCCGAGCCCTGAAGCAAGAGCTGAAACCGACGAGTAGAGAACCGATCCGCGATCCACGGTAAACCATTCAGGCAAACCATTTGAATACGCCAGAATGATGTTCCGAAAACAAGTGTAAATTGGTTTTCAGAAACGTTTGGTGACTTAGCTGGTTGGTTCTCCTTCCGCCTTAAATCTCGACCCACCTCGGAGCCTAGTCACTTGGCCTGACGAAGCTTTTGTGTCAAAAGCGAAACGTGGCCCAGCAATAAATCTACCAAGTGTAAATTGGCTTTTCAGATTGCTTGCCTTTTGATCAGACGGTTGTTGAATGATGGAATGCTTTGTCCGATCAGTGTAGCTGATAGCTCGGCCGCAAAGCTACTGATCGGAAAGTCTGTGATTCGGATACTTCTTTCTTAGAAAGAGCAATCTGGCGCTTTCTTTAGACCGGATAGAGCTTGCGTACCGTAGCTGGACGACATTTTAGTTTGCAGTGACCTGCTGACCAGGTGTACTTATGTATGCATTAGTATCACCTGTCTGACGTGGCGGATCACCAGACATTCATTTGATCGATAGGGTAGTGAGATGTTGGTCCAGTTTCAACAGAAACGTTGCCAGAACGACGTTGGACAGCTTCCTTCAAATGTTTTCCACCACATGTTCCAGTTCACTTTACTAACATTATAGCAAATGAGTACTTAACACGTTGTCCTCAGGTGCCCGGGTGAATGACTTTCTCTTGCTGGTAGTAACTGCTAGTCCGACAAACCTCGCAAGATGGTGATTCCGCCAAAACGCCTCACATATTGACGTTTACTCGAGCAGGACCAAAGTGCACGAAACTGGGCACCAATTTGTGTAGGCGCAATTCACTACTAACGAGGTTGCTGAAAACTCTTCGAAAGCCCACGACCGGTTTCGCCCTTCTAGGGGCTTATCAGGTGAGCGCGGTCCCCGAGTGTCTGTCAACTTTATGTTCCACTTGAGCCCATAAAATTAGCGAAATACACTCATTTGCATACATACCAATTTGGTTTTGACTGGAAACTCACCTGGAACCCAGCTAAATCTCTCGTTTGTCGGATTGTTCACTCGACTACGGTAAATTTCGTCATCAATACGTAGCTGAGATCAAACTTGCCATTCTGTTAACCATAAAGTCAAACTCGAGTTCTGGTTGACGATGGACGCACTATGGTCTAAAAAGAACCCCAGTGTATGCGTTTTCTTCTGGTCGAGACAAGTTTTTTAAGGTAGAGGACACTTTCATCGCGTCAGTCCCAGTTATGCTTTAGATTCGAGAAGTATCAATGTTCCCGTTAAAGCACCCTCATTCTAAGTATGGAGTTCTCAAACACTATACCCTTCTTATTTCAAAATTACCTGTTCAATCAGAATAGTCGTTCACAGCTACGCTGAACATGACGGTCTTGTCTGAGGAGGTATTTCATTAGATTAGACCAACTAGTATGATCTCATTCTACTCTGGACTGACTAATGATCACTTTTAATAAAGGCAGATATTTATAACCTGTACTTTGTCCTATATGAGCAAGAAGTAGATTTGTTTCTGTCAAAAACCACGTGAAATAAATCAGTCAAGGTGATTAGTCTATATTTGTGTGGCTTACTCTTGAGATACCCTCCTCTGTGGCGTCCACGCGACGATTGATATTCACCGTTTGCCACAGTTCTGCCACGCGCCTTTGACTGTCCGCTGTATCTTGTTTGGTTGACTTCGAATCAGATCCGCTGTACAGATCACCAAGAAGCTGTCTATTGTCCGGCAGAGAATTTAATATCGCGAGCTGTGATTCAACTTTGCTCAATCGATCCTGTGCGAATGGAAAAACCAGAAATGAGATAGATAGTTAGATGGATGGGTAGATAGATAGATAGATAGATAGATAGTTAGATGGATGGGTAGATAGATAGATAGATAGATAGATAGTTAGATGGATGGGTAGATAGATAGATAGATAGATAGATAGTTAGATGGATGGGTAGATAGATAGATAGATAGATAGATAGTTAGATGGATGGGTAGATAGATAGATAGATAGATAGATAGTTAGATGGATGGGTAGATAGATAGATAGATAGATAGATAGTTAGATGGATGGGTAGATAGATAGATAGATAGATAGATAGTTAGATGGATGGGTAGATAGATAGATAGATAGATAGATAGTTAGATGGATGGGTAGATAGATAGATAGATAGATAGATAGTTAGATGGATGGGTAGATAGATAGATAGATAGATAGATAGTTAGATGGATGGGTAGATAGATAGATAGATAGATAGATAGTTAGATGGATGGGTAGATAGATAGATAGATAGATAGATAGTTAGATGGATGGGTAGATAGATAGATAGATAGATAGATAGTTAGATGGATGGGTAGATAGATAGATAGATGATAGATTAGATAGATAGATAGATAGATAGATAGATAGATAGATAGATAGATAGATAGATAGATAGATAGATAGATAGATAGATAGAAGATAGATAGATAGATAGATAGAGATAAAGTATCGCCAAAAAGCTAGATAGACAGAACTAACCTGTGCTACCCGGAGCAAATATATTCCGGAAAGATCACATTTTATCACATGAGTATGAAGGTACTCTTCTGTTGTTCAGAAAAAATGGTTTTACGTTAGGCAACACATTAGGAAGTTCCACATTTTTCCCTTTCGGTAACAGGTACTCTGAGTACATCTGTCAAAGGAGACTCGCTCAATAGGTATGAAGTCATTTAAAATGCCAACCAAGCGGTCTGATGACGATAGTGACTAGTGACTCATAATGATAGCGATCTATGACTCCTGACATAAGTTAACAACATGACAAGGTCACAAACCTTTCGCGTACTAATAATAGCACGGAAAAAGTAGAAAAGTAGAACCTTGTCAACCTGATCGGCAAGCACTCTGTTCAATCGCCTGAGAGTTCTAGGATCACACAGTCACAACTGAGGTATGAGTACCCCGTAGAAAGAGGGAAGAACTTTTTAAACCATACTCTGAACATAACTGAGCCTTTGGACTGTCGGGTCGATAACTGTTGCCTCTATGTTCGTAAACCCCATAACTCAATCTACCAGAAATGGAAGAAATGACCCAATCGCTCAGTCAGTGACGCTAGTGCATCAAAGCTGTTACCGTCAATGTGTTGGTGACTAATTCCTGAATTAACTGAACATGGCATTACTGTCCGCATCCACTTTCCAATGATCGAAACTGCAGCACCTGGAACCGATGTGCCCATGGTACATGGTTGACAGCTGATCAATTGATTGGTTGACTGATTAATTCAAAGGAATGGTTGCAGCAACAGATGCGAATTCGGTTTTGATCAAAGAAGGCGGGTTCATATACTACATGTGCTCGTGAACTCATCAAAACTTCCAGCATCAGAATCCTTGTACGAACTCCAACAGGTGCATTTTCACGGTCTCTCCCTGCTCCAAAATCACATTGATGAAGAGTTACTCTGCCATCAGATAACGTTGAAGATTCTTGATGTTGCACATCGAGAACATAGCATTACTCTCCTGCCTCTCCAAGTTTGCTTCAAACACCTGTGAACCTCCGCTTCTCCATGGTGATTTGGGTTTCATCTATGCCGCACAATATCGGCTGCAGCTTATGGTCAACGCCTCCAAACCAACCAGTCAACACCTTGTACGAACTCCAACAGGTGCATTTTCACGGTCTCTCCCTGCTCCAAAATCACATTGATGAAGAGTTACTCTGCCATCAGATAACGTTGAAGATTCTTGATGTTGCACATCGAGAACATAGCATTACTCTCCTGCCTCTCCAAGTTTGCTTCAAACACCGGTGAACCTCCGCTTCCTCATGGTGATTTGGGTATCATCTATGCCACACAATATCGACCGCAGCTTACGGTCAACGCCTCCAAACCAGCCAGTCAACACACAGACCCACTCAACCCTGCACTGACGATGTCACATCGATTGGTGATGAAACGTTTGCAATCCAACTGCCAAGCTCGGCGAACAGACCAACAACCAAACAGCGCACCCGAGTTACCTACATTCCACAACATTGCTAACAGTGCGGTTAAATATGACCATTAATACAGTTAGTTGCTTGCTCATCATCTGAGGCGTTGGGCAAACCGATCACATCTCTTGGGCGTAAACACGTTTACCCGCTCAGGTGCCTGGGAAGTAGTGGTAACGCGCCTGCTTCTCATGTTAGTTGTCCTCGGTTCAAACGCCGGCCTGACCAAGAATATGCACTGCTGATGAAGACTTATAAGACGGAAACTGGAGTTTAGCGCTTAGCCCCCTTGGTGTGGACTCAACAGAATGATGGCATCAGGACTAAAGGAGAACTGTTCAAACTACTGCAGTGAACGTAAATTGTCCATATTTGGGGACAAACTACAACGAGTGAGAAATTGTCTAGCAAGCTTCAAAGCGTCCTGACTGGGAAGTCCTGACAGGTGGGCCAATCGATTGACCCAACCAGGGTTGGGCGGTCGTTCGAAGCATCGGGTAAATCATTCATATCGCCCAAGAATGTTCAGTCGTGAAAACTCAGCTATGTCCAGCGTGCTCCGGTGGAGTAGTGCTAACACGCCCATCTAACGTGTCAGAAGTTTAGGTAAACTTTGATGTGAGTGAGATTCGAGTTTAGTAATTCCCGTCAACGGTGCGTGTACATACCAGAAAATAATTGCCCATGAAGGGGGTAGCGTGGATGCGGGCATACTTTTCGTCAAGCCTCAGGTGCAAATTCTCATTTGCTTTTTGCTACCTGAAGGCCCCATCGAACCTCTGGTACGACTCCCCAAACCGAGGGATGGAAAGAGCGAATAGCTGATGACTCTTGGTGAAGGGTTGATTGGCGAGTTACATCGGTATCCGGCGACGTTCCTGTTCATGAGGATGATGGCGATGAAAGACAACAGTTGTAAACTCATCTGTGTCGCGTGTCACCATACCCAAATCGTGTTAGTTCTCCTAGCCTCTCAGTGACTAGTCTGTCCTCTTCTAATCATTCATAGGTAAGGTACGAAACTTCTACCTGTTTGCTAGTCTAAGCCCCGGTTCACTCCCACACCTCCACTAAATTCCGTCTTATGTAGGCAAAGCTATTAGTGTCAAATAACAAGTTCATTTACATGGTACTGTAAACTAGTTGTGGCATCAAGGTTAAGCATGGCGCATTCTTAAAGCTGCTCAGCTACGGAAAACTTTACCGTCGAAAGTGCACACATTGTAAATCACGGTTCTCACGCGCTGTCATGACAACAGGTATAAACAGATTCGTAAATATGCCAACCTACCCACCCACCCCTTATATGCGGATAATATATCCTTCGCTGTTTAAACAAACCTGGAAAAGACGTGTACAATAGTCTTGAGAAACTGGACAATACATCGTTGCGGTCTAATGTACAACGTTTCTGTATACGCGACATTGCTGTGTTGCGTGCAGCCATGTTGAAAGCCCGTCTCTATGCTTCCGAACCGAACGAGGATGTCTGCTTAATTCATTACGTGTTTTACTAGTTAGTCATTTATCTTAAAAACAATAGAAAGTGGAATTATTCAAGTGATTACTACCTCACATTTTGGCGAAAACCGTTGCATCAAACAATTCTGGTTTCACATGGTCCGCTGACATCTACCTAGATTTCGCGATCATTTGGTTTTCTGATCAGGCGAATCCAACACCTTGGTGATGAATACATTCACAAAGTTACCACCACAAGACGCTACTGGGTCTTCTAATGAAATAGGCAGACTTTCGCAAGGATTTGCCTCACAACACGCCTTGAGTAGTGATGACATTTTCGAAACAGATTGGCGAAAAAATCTTAAAAAATCAAATCGTTCAGATATGGCAGCCATTCGGCGTCTAACTGCCATGCCACACCCGAAGGGAGCACGAGGGCTGGGATACTGCCAGGTTGCCCAAGCCTAGACAGCGGAAGTCGAGAGGCAGAAATCGGGTTCGAACCACGGACCTTCCGGTCTGTGAATTCCTGTTCTAACCACTGAGCCTTCTCGGGGAAAAACAAGACCATAATTCATTATTTCGAGGAATTTAATAAAAATCTCCTTGATAAAATATACAACGTGAGCTTAGTTGCCACGGCGAGTTGATAGTCGAGGATACGAGAAGTCAGTCTGATACGGTAACAGGCTCCCGTCAAAACCAAATTGCATGCAGTTGAGTGCATAAGTTAAACTCTGGGTCCAAGTGGAACGTAAGTTTGAAGACGGAAACTCAGGCTTGCGTCTACCTGGTGTGCCCCAAGAAGGATGCAACCGATCGTGGGCTGTCGAAGAGTCTTCGACAACCTTATAAGTAGTACACTACGTCTGTACAGTGTGTTCCTGTTGTAAGTAGCCTGCGTAGAATATCACTGCGTTCATCCTAGGCTTTGTGAAACGTGCTTCTTGATGCCAGATATAGCCCACACAGCCATACAGAACAATGGCATTCCCGAAATATCTATGGGATATTGTCTTGGTTTAAATTTCCCGGCGTAAGGGATTTTAACATGAACAAATTCGACCACATTCATCATGCTAAAATGCCGCATTTGGATGTCGGGTGTATGACAGTTTAGA
>NW_008751947.1:456801-488729 GCF_000715545.1 Opisthorchis viverrini
AGCCATACAGAACAATGGCATTCCTGAAATATCTATGGGATATTGTCTTGGTTTAAATTTCCCGGCGTAAGGGATTTTAACATGAAAAAATTCGACCAGATTCATCATGCTAAAATGCCGCATTTGGATGTCGGGTGTATGACAGTTTAGAAAGCCAGGTCTTTTGCCTATCCTTCTCAAGGTCATTTGCTTTTGATTGGATGATTTAAAAACTGTTTTATTCTAGTAATATCGTGTCAGAAAAATACCCATCAGAGTAAGTGAAAATTCCACACTTTTAAAAGGAGAAAAGTAATAGGACACAAAAATGGTTATTGATTGAATGACACGTCAAGGTCACCAGTTCTGTTCGGTCATCTTTGGGCCACAGGAAATTTCGAATTACAATCCTTGGAGATGAGCAGAGCTCATCCGAGCGCAGCTAGTTTATAAACCGGATATTTTAAAGCGATATTCTTACACGAAGAACTGAGAGAACTGACTCAGTCTCCCTAGAATCAAACAGTCTTGGTTTTAGAATAACATAATATATTGCCTACAAAAACATCCAATTCTGAAAATAGCCAACTAACGCAGATCAATTCTTGAGCAATTTCGCATCTGATGATGAGATATCGCTTCCACAGAATAGACAGTATATTAGGTCCAAAGAACACTTTGAATGTTTATTCAGTATCTAAATTCACTTCGTTAAAACAAGCTGTCCAGCAACGCCAACACATCTTTTAATTGGACATGAAAATAAACCTTTTGAAAAGAAAAACGGGTTGCTAGACTTATTCGATTTTATAATAGTAAGGCTACTCCAAACCTCAGGAAACGAAGATGGGTGAGTGGCAGCACAACTCACTGTGCGTACGACGCCAGAACGATGTTTTTTTGCATTCAGTTTTATAGTCAAGCCCTACGCCAGTTTAGTCGTTTCTGAATATGATGATGATGAGCAGGAAAGCCTAGCTATGGAGGGAGATGGGTGGCCTTGGTTCACAATTCTGTTTGTCGCTAGGGTGATAGCTTATGCTCTTGTTCAAAATTTCATTTCACTCACCAAAATGGCAAGAGTGATTGGTTTCATTGCCTCCTCACAGAGACCTACAAATACAGGTGTAGGTAAACCTTTCCATTCTTCTGTTATTGGTCCCATTGTGAATGGCCTTGCATCGAGATTTAATGCGCTCGATTGTTTCAAGTCAATCCAACCAGTGCAAGGAAGCATCTCATAGAAATTTACACAATATCCGGTAAAAGACAAGTTTTTCCCAACAAGCTATGCACGCCGTATGCTACGTCCCTGTGAAAAGTGATGAAGGAATGCGAAAAACTGTAGTAAAAACTCTGCACTCTGCTTGAACAGCAGTGCGGTAGAATACGTCCGGCAGATTTTCTGTCGGTGATCAAACAAAAGATGAAAAGAGGGAGGAAACGGATGGTTGAAGTAATCGAAATCAAGTGTATTGATACAGAACAGATTACCGAGTGATAAGATGCCGCAGTGTTTGAAGAAAATTCCGCCCACGGCTAATTCATAACCATCATAAGTTTGCGTATTTTTTCAGCCCCCTCATTGAAAACACTGTTGTGAGACCAGCTGGAGTTGTGTCTAAACCAATGGCTGGATAGTCGTCCAAAAGAAATAGGCAGCTTTGTTGTTCATTGTGAATTTTCATCGCCTTACGCGAGTTTGATTTAGAAAACGTGAAGATCGTAGCACGTGGAAGTATTGTACACGAAAGGGAATTCTCCGAAACATGGTATTCTGGCACACCGAAGTTGATCTGTTCATGCACAGCCGAGGGACCGTCAACTGAATTGTTACACTGAGTAAGCCTCAGCGTCCGACCAAGAAATAAGAGCAAATACGAAAGCAAACGAACAAATTTCAAGCCGGAGAGACCGGAGAGGTCAAGCCTTAAGGCAGCTCAGACACCCACGATTAATACGTGTCAAAGAACAAGCCAATCGGAATGCCCCGCCCTGATTGATCGAGGTCACCCTGGGTGAGTAGTCCTCACATAAATCCGCGTACGCGCAAAAAAAACCACGCACTATTAACCACAAGGAGCTTCTATTCACAAAGCACTGATGCTGACTGCTCGGCTGGTAGCGATTCGCTTGCAACCAAATTGCCAAGCTCAGAGAGCAAACTAGCAGTCATTTTCGAATGACACCGGTGTAACGGTGGATACTACTGAGGGGGCATGCGAGTAGTATGTTTTTTCGTAAGTCCGCTTCGCGTCTCTTGAAAAGTGAGATCTATTAGGGAATTTGTGGAGTCGCTTTGTAGCACTTGCATGCATTTGAGTAACAGTCAATAAATATTCAGGAAAGTCCAGGAAGGCGCTCAAGGAGAAGATGTATATTCAGATTTTGTAAGCAAGATGCATATGAAAGTTTTGCTTCCCTGTCCAATAGTCTATAACTGTTCATTTGGTGTTTTCTTATAAACAACTCCGCAACGATGGTCTTCATCCTTTCACTGGTTATTCTGGTGCCAGGGATTCAAACGCAGGCCTGATGGCCCACTCGACCCCGAACTTAAGATGTCAACTTGATTGGTGATAAAAGGTTTGGAAACTTGCTGCCAAAGTCAGCGAACAGACCAACACCTAAGCAGCGCATCCGAGAAACCTATAATTCGTCGTATTGCCAATCTGTCTAAATGCCTGAAACGATAGAACAAGAGTAATCTGTGTCTTTCTAGCTAAGCACACACTAGACAGGCACTTTCCACATCAACCTCATAAGCACTTGAGTTTCTCTGCACGTCCGCATAAGCCAACCAATGAGCTCGTAAATTCGACAGATTTCTCGTAAAGTGCACAGCTGTCCATACGTGCTTGCTACCAGGCTTGTCTCTGCACGTCCGCATAAGCCAACCAATGGGCTCGTAAATTCGACAGACCCACAATGATTTCTCGTAAAGTGCACATCTCTCCCTACGTGCTTGTTACCAGGCTTCTTGAATGCTTAAAGCCAGAATTCTCACGGATTTTGTTTGAAAAAACGGGGCGATAAGTTGGCTTTACCGTGACTTCTCGAGAAAAGCCGGGCTGATTGGCTCTAGGCTGGGTTATGTTCCGTTCACATCAAACTATCAAGTTTTTGTTTTATCTTGTTTTACGCGGCTGGTCCCCATAGACCTAAAAGTACATCTGAGTATTTACTGTGAGTTGAGACATCCATCAATTTGAAATTAGTAAGCGAATGAGAGTAGCTGAAGAACTATTCAGGAGACCCCATCTGTTCAGATAGTCTCCCTCGGTGCTCAGTTCCCATCTAGTTTCTATCATTGGTAACAGCTGTGTGGATTAGACAGCAATGTTTATAAATCTGAGTTTTCAACCGGTCAGTTTGCTACTGACATTGAGCAACACACTAGTAGTAAGGTTTATTATTCGTCAACCCAAATCGATGGGATGCATGCCATAGAAGATGGATTTATTAGGTGCCTGTTCGTGAAGTTATATGGGTATTGATCCGAAGCTGAAACCTCTGTAAAGTTATGGAAAGAATGTTGTAACTGCTGACCTGGATACCGATTTATCTTTCTACTGAAGAAACAATAACTTATTATCTTATTATCTAACGGGAGCACAACAGGACAAATCCACTCTGGCCTTTATAGAGAGGTGGCTGGTGTATAGGGGTATTTCATCGGCTGTTTTTGTTTCAGCTGACGTTTCTCATCAACTAGCGTTATTAAAATTCTATCACGTGTTCCCTGAAGGCGAAGGAAGCGAGCAGAACTGTCAGTTCAGCCTGTGAATTGCAGAGAATTCTATTAATTTTCCCTTTTGGGAAATGTCCTGAACAAGATTAGTTTCCTTGACAAAGAAGACAAAAGTTCAACGCAACGTTTTAGAAGTTTCTCTGTTTCCAAACAGACTACATGCTCAACCATAATTTGTAATCCAATGGAAGAATGAGGGATTTGTGTCGCCAGATAGAGTTGCTCGTCACAAAATATTTACACCACATTCGTGCACAAGTGCTTGCAAAAATCACAGAACCAAAGAAACATTTCGGCTGAGTCACCCCGTTAGTAGCAGAGCGATTTGTTGATCTGTATATTTAGTTCTTGTGCAGTATTCAATGTTTAGACGTACAATATACAACCAATGGGAGTTCGGGGACTGCACCTAGTTGACGAAATTCAATAAATGTGGCCGATCCTCAACAAACCCATGAGTAGTATATTATATCGAGTAGTATATTATATTATATTATAGTATAGTATAGTATGGTATGGTATAGTATAGTATAGTACAGTATAGTATAGCATAGTACAGTACAGTATAATGTAGTATAGTATAGTACAGTACAGTATAGTATAGCGTAGTATAGTATAGCATAGTATCGTATAGCGTAGTATAATATATTATAGTACAGTACAGTATAGTATAATATAGTATAGTATAGTATAGTATAGTATAGTATAGTATAGTATAGTATAGTATAGTATAGTATAGTATAGTATAGTATAGTATAGTATAGTATAGTATAGTATAGTATAGTATAGCATAGTATAGTATAGAACAGTATAGTATGGTATAGTATTTAGTACTGTGTAGTATAGTAGTATTAAATCAGATACTTTTGTCATCTTCCATCTCACATTCCACATGGAATATAGTGGCTTCACGGCACCTCTTTGCCAGTCGGAGTGCAATCCGAAATTAGAATTTTTTGGAGATGTAAACCATTCTTCCGCAAAGGAAGCTACATCAGATGTTATCACTGTTCGAGCGGACGCTCACAACTGGATCACGTGCCTAAAAGTTTAGCGATCCTCCAGCAAATGACGGAGTAATGGTGAACGTTTGTGTGATTACCATCTGAGAGGTTGCGAGTGTTTTCTCACCCCAAGATCTTCGTTTCGCGACAGAAAATGACTGACAATAGAATGAGACGGTTCTAGCTTATGTTGCCGCGGTCTTTAAGCATTGGTTGAAACTTTCCTCAAGGTTATTTCGAAGTGCCTTTAATGCTAACGATGTCAAATCGTGCCTTTCTGTCCTCACTGAAGCCAACTTTGACACTGATGCATTACCATTACTACTATATATGGTAGTGAAAAATCTAGAGGAATGTGAAATAATCGTATGAAGTTCATTCGGGAGATGTACTTTAAGAATGAATTTGTCCAAAGTTCATCGATCTTCTTCTAGCTGTCCATTCATCAGTTAACAGGATTTTTGTAACTGACATTTTTTACACACACACACACAGTAACACCAAGGTTAGCTAGTTTGACGTGCCAAGTGGAACTAAAGCTTAGTTCACTGAGGTCTCAAAGTACATTCAACTATACGTACCAACACAGCCTAGGTAGAACACACTGATAACACGCAGAAGCGATTAACCCAATGAAGCGCTTTCAAGGTTGAAAGATCATTAATCACAGCATCTAGTTTAAAAAGTACTGTGACGACAATAATGTAAAAGTGTCATTGTGTTTAAGGTCATTAGTGGATGAGTTTAACAACTGAGCTGGGTTAAAATTTTATGAGGTCAGAACTATGAGAATGTCCTTCTGAACTTTAGCAGTATTGTGTTTATTGGAAATGCAGAAATGTACTCGCGCTAGCCGAACGAGAATAGCGATATTGAGCAATGCACTTCAGGCCAATCATAGTGTGGGATTTAAGTCTGTACTCATCGGTGAATTAGACAGCCAACATTACTTTCAGGAAAACCAGTTAGCACCGATGAAATATTGTAACGAAACAGGGAGAAATATAGAGGGTAGGTTGCATCTCTCCTGCATTATGTCCCTTTGAATGACAGAGGTGTGTGTGCCGCATTCCAACTTTCAGAATCGGAAAATCGGAGGCTCAAATCCAGGGATTAGTGTGTGTCACACTACACTACAACTGTTTTGGTGCAGGGTTTCTGAAGTCGATTACCGCGGCAGGAGTGTGTTTGGCGTGTTCGAGTGTCACCGTCGCCCTCGTAAGCAAAGCTTTAATGAACTTATACCAGAGAACTGGCTCTAGAGGACTGACCAGTTATTTAGCATAGCAGCGAAAACTGCTAGGTAATGCCCCAAGACTATTGAGGTTTAGAAGTAATACACTACTCATAAGGTCGCTGAAAACTTTTCGACAGCCCACGACCGGTTTCACTCTTCTTAAGACTAATCAAACAGGCGCAGTCCCGTCAACCTTGTGCTCTACTTGAACCCAAATTGCCCCACATTAGCGAAATACACTCATTTCCAAACCATTTTGTTTTTTCGGGGACTCACCCGAAACCCAGCAGATGGTGAGTCTCCTGATGAGTGTATTTCGCTTATTTTGAATTTTCCTTTGTCGTTACGAGCATAACTTTCCTTGCAAAATATTGGGAAGTGTGACTTAGTCATACTGCTGATCAGCTATTGCCTTAAATGCTTAGCTCCCTTCCGAATCCCCCCACTTGACAGCTCACCGACAGTGCTAGATTTATGCACCAGTTAATTAGCTCCCGCCTGAAATGCGCAGCTACCCCCCCTCCAACTCATCGATGAACCACTGTACGACGAGTACGCTGTTATTAAGACAATGATGATGATGACTGCTGGTCAGCTGCTCGTGGCCAAAGGGGCTTGTGTTTAAACTGTTAGTCAGGAGGTCACAGGTTCGAAGCTCCCCGGGGTTTTTGGATTTCCAATATAGAATAGCCTCACTTACAAGACAAACGATCCAAAAACTCTTCAGAGTGAGGGGAACCAAGGAGTCAACGGTGCTCGTTGTAAAGTGTGGTATTTATGGCCACTAACGGAAGACACCAACTAGTGTGCTTCTTCTCCAATCAGACGAAAATGGCAATCGTGCTTGAAGATAACGCTCACGCTTCGCGAAAGCGGCCATCGTGATAATCACAGTCATCATCGGCAACACGGTCAACCGCATCAACAGACGAACTAAAGATGTTTTCCAGAAAATAACCTTACATCTAAATGTCGAATTTTATTGGTGTGCCAAAAGTCTTAGCTAAGAAAACGTTTGGACTTTACAGAAATATTACTTGAAGGAATAGGCGAACATAGATAAAACACGGAAGTCAGTGATAAATGTTACAACTACTTTAGGCTTCTGTCTACTCAGGGGGGGGGGGGGGAGTGATGGCTTTATCTGAAAATGCGCCAAAAATAAACAATGTACAGTCGGAGTTGAGTGTTGCTTTCGTATTCGTGTTTCTAGACTGTCATAAACAAAAAGTTGTATTGATGACTACTTGCGCATGTATTTCTTGGTAAACTGCTTTGTAGGCTTTGAATAAAGTGCACACGGGGTTGACAATTGGTCAGCGCGTGATGCGACAAATGTGGAGAGGTAACTGGGGGACACTTGTGTACAGTTGCCCGTTCTTGGCGAATTATCTATTCCACCTGTACAGTTGTGGCAACACTTGAAGGTTTCGGAAAATGGGTCCTAGTCATCACTTGGGATTGTTTCCTCATCCGTTATGTACTTTTAAAGGAGTTTCGAATTCAACTTTGAGGACATCAGAATTGGAGGGTGTCCAGTGCACTTCAGAGACCTCAATAACCGTGAGCCAACATCATCATCCTCATCAAAGACAGCAACATCAGTGTTGGCACTGATGCTTCACTACCATACAACCATAAGGTTCGTCTAGTTATATACCTATATATATAATCATATTGAAAGCCCTAGAGTGAAAAGAAGAGGAAAAGAATGGGTTTGCGAGGGGATCTAGTGCTGGCCTATGTCAACCAGTCTTAGGTGCCTACACTCACAACCGCTTAATCAGACAATCTGGAAAGAAACTGACAGCGCGAACGCCACTGACGTCGATTAGCCACCATTCCTTGCAGCATCTCCAGCCAAGCACAGACGAGGTCAGGGGGACCCCTTCCTGGAATGCGTACAACACCAACAACCACCCAAACTCGTCGTGACCTCTTTCACGCCTTTCTGCCAAGTCATGTACTGTCCAACTCGCAGTAGGCGCCATCCTGAAGGAGGCACGGAGAACAACACTCGTCTCGGTAGACGGTGTTTTGGCGTGCGTAGCACATGACCGAGCTAACAGAAAGTGGATGACTGTGTTGTTCGAGGAGTGACAGGTTCGATGGAGTACCAGTACAAACCATGAATTATGAACCAGTTCCTTGAGTGATACCAAGATTCCGAAGTACACTGGTTTCCGAGTTATCTGATTGGTCAGTGCTATTTTTCGGATACCTGAGACTCTGAACACTACTGCGCTACACCAGTGTATTAGCTAGTTAACTAAAGCATCACCATCATCATCGACAGCATGACATCAGTGTTCAACACTGAGGCTTCACTGCCGTACAACCATGATTTATTTGAAAACCGTATTGTGAAGAAAAGAGTAAAGGTAGACACCGATGCTTCACTGCCGTACAACTATGACTTATTTGAAAGCCTTATTGTTAAGAAAAGTGTAAGGGTGGACGGGGAAGCGACTTAGTGCTAGCTTACCACAATCATTCCGAGGTGCCTACACCTCCAGACACTCACTCGGGCGATCTGGATAGAAACTGACAACAAGAACGCCACTGACATCGGTTGGCAGCCATATCTTGTAGTATCTCCAAACAGGCACAGTGAGGATCACGCGGTCTACATCCTGGAAGGGAAGTAGCACCGACAGCACTTAAACGTTTCGTAATCTCCTTCACGCCGCTCTGCATAGTCAAGGGTTGGCCACCTCTCTGCTTACGCCACTCTGAATTGGGCATGGAAAACTGTACTCTCTTCGGCAACCGGTGGTTTGTTATACGCAACACATATCGCAACCAACGCAGCTTCTGGTGTTGGAGATATTCTTCAATGGAAGTACCCGTTGCACAACCGAAAACGCGCTTTCTAGCTGTCTCGATACGGATTCGCCAACACCAACCCACATGAGCTGTAGTTCTGAAACAACGATTGTCGAACACCTGAAAATAGTTGTTCTAATACCGTTTACAAGTATCCACACCCTGGATATCTAAGAATAGAAACGAATCACAAAACGATACGTTGAATCGGAAACAGCTAGGACAAACTTAATCGCTCCGCTAAAGTGGTACCTAGAACTTACTGGCTGGAAGGTCCCCGTAGATTTACCTCAGTCATGTCATCACAGCTGTGCCTGGTTGGAGTCGAGATACCTGACCGTATCTCAGCCCTTTTGATTTTTTGAGATAGCATGGCTGCTTGTCATCAAAAAGGTGTTAAGTCTAGACAATTAGTATTATTTTTACTTCCTTACTTTGTCCCACCGTCACTGTGAAACAATTGCGCCAGGTCAGACGCCAAACACTGTTTAAACGGTAGCCTCACTGAATGCAAACATCAATCAGACGTTCTGACGGTTAGGTAAACGTGCACCATATGTTGGTGCATACCACGTATTCTCATCGCTCCTGACAGCACAGTTTACCATGCAGTGGTATTAAACGACTTCTCATCGGCCGTCTAGTTATAGAGTGATGAAGTAACATGCAAAATAAAGAAAGATGGTATTCACTACCGGACCGTCACCTCACGGCAAATTGACGGTCATGGGATACTGACTGTCAGGAGTGCCCACTCATATGCAGATAAATTTACTCGATAATTCCATCGCTATTTGTCTTTCGCGATGGTTGCATGCCGTTTTTCAATTTAATTTGAGACCGTTATGTCCACTCAGACTGTAACGTAACAATTCGTGTTGAAAATTATGACAATATTGTAATACACTACTCATAAGGTTGCTGAAAATTCCTCGACAGCCCACGACCGGTTTCGCCGTTCCACTTTGGGCTCATCAGGTAGACGCGGTCCCAAAGTTTCCGTCAACCTTATGTTCTACTTGAAACCAAATTGCACGAAATTAGCGAATATACGCTCATTCGCAAACTAATTTGGTTTTGGTTTTCACCTGGAACCCAGCTGAATCTCTCGGTTTTGATGTTTCCAGGCAATTTGTTTCCAGACAGTCTTGTTTTAAGCTACTGAAACGCGTTCTCCACAGAATGGTAGACTATCTGTTTCGGTGATCAACGTAACTTTAACTGTCAACCGCTTCTGGAGAGATGTGCGTGCATATGTATTTGCGGGCGTATTGACCGGTGATTTTTGTACTTCACGCCCCAAATCAGCGAGCTGTAGAAAAAGGTGGCTAACCGATATCGATTGTGTTCCTATCGTGAATCCTATCCCGCTTGTCTGAGCGAGTGTTTGGAAGAAAAAGCATATCTCTTTACGGTGAGACCTCATATAAACAAGCAGACATTTATAGGTGGTGTGAGAACTGTAGCTTTCTTTGATAGTTGTCCTGGTTTCTTTTGTGAGCCCTGACCACAAGAAACGGATGCCCAACTCTATTCCACAACGCTAACATTTGAAAGGCACTCAAATGAGCTGGGTAAATGAACCATGAATTAGGAGTATACGGAATGAGATACGGTTTACCGTTTGCTCGCGGCTGTCAAAATGACACTTCAGAGTCCAGTAATTCTTTTGGCAGGACACTACCCATAAGTCTGTTGACAGTTCTTCCGTAGTCTACTACCGGTTTCGCTCCGTTGCTAATCGGGTAGGCGCAGCCCCGGTCAACCTTGTGTTCTCCTTTAACACCAGACTGTAGGCAACTTACATGGTATGCTCACTTGAAAACAAAAATAACAACTAAATTCCGTCTGAATCATTCACCTGTAGTTACCTGGAGTCACAGGTAAAATATGTTTTTTTTCATGGCAATTTTTGCAATACACGGGGACTAACCATTGAACAAATTGAAGTTTTGGACTTTATAAGTATATTTGGATGCCTATTTTTGGCAGGTCACAGTAGATTCGTTGTTTATCTGTGACCTGTTTCGTTTAGCCCCATGTATCCATCGATAGTTAGAAACGACGGACACCTTCTACTCACGTAGATGCTTTCATTTCGGAATTAACCGTTTTTGAAAATCATTAGCTTGCATAGTCAAGCTAATGAAGATTAAAAAACAGTCAAAACTGCCAGCTGACAGTGCTAAGATTATCGATTGACAGTGTATCATCGCTCGCGGGCTGCTTGTTGGGTCATCACTCACCACCGTTAATTGACTAAAACATTTGGTTCAGTTCAAATATATAAGAAAAGACACCCCTTATGAGAGAAAATTCCAAAGCCTGCTGATGTGTATCTTCGACATTATACCAGATCTTTGTCAGCATACCGCAAATTACGTGTAGTCAAGTACTCACTCATAAATTCGGACGCTGCTGAAGCCAAATCAAGCAAATTTCTTGCGTATATCATTGTTTTTTTCAGCTTGAATGAAACTCCGTATGGCCTTAATGTGACAAGTAACACAAATTTGAAGTGCAGGTCGCACAAACACTCAGACTGGTGCTCAAATGCAAAGTGACGAACTAGATGTTTGACTCCGGGTAACATCCAGGAGATAAGCGCTTAGGTCAGATCAGGAACTGATAATTGTGATTAAATTTGGACACATCTGTGGCCTCTGATGATATGACGTGGAGTCTAACACACGCGGGATAAATCTTGGTCATTTTTTACAGCAAATCTTTCTTACACCCCAAGCGGTTCACAAACTTCAACACCTATCATTAATAAAACAAAACCTATAGAACCCCAAACGTTTTTCGTTGTCCACTCACATTTACCAGGTGGCCTGTTTGTAAACATTTATCGACGTTTTTTGTTGGTGAAAGTTGATCAATCAGACTGTTACAATTCACAGAAAAGTGCATTAATTCCATCGTTTTTCAAAAGACAGAAGCGAGAAGAATCTCATTCACTGAAAAACGTTTGAAACCTGCCGGGATGTCATCATTTCAGAAAGGTTCGTGGTACACTAAATCAACCACATTAAGAAGAACTTTGTGGACAACCAGAAAGCAGTAAAAGGCTATCTTCTACTGGGGAAAGAACACTTTATGAAAGAAGTAACTTATCCGTGTTAAGAGGGGCTAACCTCCTGCAAACAATGCACGTCATGAAACTTTGAGTAAAACTCACAATCAACCGGCAAATCGGGGCGAAAAGGTCGCTTTCTTTTTCTGTTTAGTTCTACCGTCCACCGTCGCGAACATAGCGCAAAATTCAGAGTGGGTAAATTCGCGGGTCAGTTTCTTCCCCGTTAATTTTATCATCTAATAGAACCCCCCGGAACGGAACACCAGGTCCGTTCCAGAAAAGCAAGTAGTTAAACAAGCATACAAGGCGCAACTAGTCCAGTACT
Organism: Opisthorchis viverrini; assembly: GCF_000715545.1. Classification (NCBI taxonomy): domain Eukaryota; kingdom Metazoa; phylum Platyhelminthes; class Trematoda; order Opisthorchiida; family Opisthorchiidae; genus Opisthorchis; species Opisthorchis viverrini. Next base: position 469,003 of record NW_008751947.1, read on the forward strand.
TGTGTTAACCTGAAAATCAGTCCGCATAACACACACGATTTAATAACACATTTTCCAGAGAGATGGCTTAGTGGTTAGAGCGCGAATTTATTGACCGGAAAGTTCGTTGTTTGAACCCGATCTCTGCCTCTCGAGTGCCCTGTCTAGACTTGGGCAACCTGGCAGTATCCCAGCCCTCGTGCTCCCTTCGGGCGCGGCATGGCAGTTAGGCACCGTAAGGGTGCTACAGCTGAGCGATTTTTATTTTTTCCGGTTATTTGACCCTGACATCATCTGAAGCTTGTCTTGGTACTCGGTTACGCTTATCCATCCAGCTGAATGGCTTTTCGAAACGTTGTCATGTCTTCATCTCTAAGAAGGAAAATATAACTCGTGACCCATGAGTTCTGTGACTCTGATCCAAATGAAGGGTGGCGGTGACTGTCGAAAGTAATTTGAGCACACATACCGCCTGCACCAGTTTATTTTGTACAAACAGAAAGCTTTTCTAGACAGTGAAGCCTGACTAAACTCAGGCAAAGTTTAAGACAAGAACATTCTATTTTAGACAACTGTTTTAGCAAACGTGCAATGCACGTTATATGCGAAGGTAGCCACGTTAGATACAGTCTTCATCAAGTGGGAGGCACTTCTCATGATGTCCGTATAGCAAAACTGCAGAGTGGATTGATAGAACCATTTTGGTGCTTAGTCGCTATGCAGCTTGAAGGATGCACGAAGGCTGTGTCATTAGGCTTTGTTTAAAACTACGTTTTGACAAGTTACCCCAGGTGCTTGATGGTGGTATTCTTTCAAACACCCAGGATGACTATTCATATAGAATTCCCAACTTGAAGGTAGCCATATGTAAAACCTTTTCCTGGGAGGGGACTAAAAGGCTAATTTAACCATTCTTTCGTTCGGTTGATTCACCTGAATCGTCAAAATATAAGCTTAACTTATAACTCCAAAACCGAAGGCCATGGCTTAAGTAAGGCTTAGTAGGAAAACCACTTGAAGCAACTAAGCCTCATCATCATCACCATCATCATCAGAGACATCTACCTCGGTGTCGACAATGATACTCCACTTCCGTACAACCATAAAGTTCATCGGATTATATCTGAAGCCTCAGAGTAAAAAGAAACGAGAAAGAGTGGGCGAGGGAGGGGACCTGATGCTGGCCTATGTCAAGCAATCTAAGGTACCTACACCTCCATGCATTCAGTCAGACGATCTGATAGTACAAATGCCACTGACATAGACCAGCCGTCAGTTCTTGAAATGTCTCCTACCAGACGCAAGGAGAGTCATGGAAACCCCGCTCTGAAAGACCAACAACACCCAAAAATTCTTCGTACTCCTTTTCACACCCTTCTGCCAAGTCATCCGTTCTGCCCCTAACGGTTTGCACAATTCGTAAGAAGACATGGAGAACAAAACTCGTCTTGGTAGACAGTGTTTTGACATGCGTGGCATATAATTGAGTCATCTGTTGATGAGAATGTATATTTCCCGCGACTGAACTATCCGCTGCACAAACAAATACCCGTTTTTTGATCACCACGTTACTGGTCGTTTGACACCATCCGAAACAGAGTCCGTGTCATGTGAGTGAAGGTGAATGAAGTGGCCAGTGAACAATACATGCTTTATGAGTTTTCATTCTAATCGGGGTCGAATATGTCCCAACAGAAGGGCGGGGTTGGCATAATGAATGAAGCTGTACCACTCAAATCCCTTTGGCCTTAGTGCTTTGGGTGATTTTAGTTTGCACAAGTCAGCAGGAAGGTGTGGTTTTAGAGGCAATATTACCAAGATAGAGCCTAGAAGTGGACTCTCAGTCACGTGGTTTATATCCAGCATCCTTAAAAATCCTCAGTTTCAGTGGTAAATTTTGTAGCCGCTCTTTGGTTTTATCCGAAATGACACATTCTCCGGTATGAAGCAAACTGCGACACGAACCTGCTCCAGACTGTCTACTACGAAGCTAGCTTAGTGTCCATATCCTATAAACATTTGGCGACCAGAAATACAGTGATGACATTAGGCTAAAACTTAATATAGTGAGTTATAAAAGATGCCGATACTCTCTAGCAAAAATCATTCTTACATGATCGGCGGTTATGCAAACTCACATTGTAAGTAAACAGCTCATTCGAATCATCCAAAATGAAAAAATGAACCGTCTACCTATCCGTTATACTTCGGACTTCATTTTAGATACATGAGACCGGACAATGAGAGAATTTCATCGTAATGACAGAGTCCTTCAGTTTTTTGTGAAAACCAGGAAGTCGGTCATCATCATCCTTTATTTGTAACACCCCTACAGTCCCTAGCTGCCATGCCACCCGAAGGAATCACGAGGGATTGGATGCTGCCAGGTTGTCAAAGCCTAGATAGGAGTCGGGAGGCAGAGATCGGGTTCGAACCAGGGACTTTTCGGTCAGGAATTTAGTATGATGTGAGTAGAAGCTCATTGGGACTCACATCATCAGCAGTCTGTTTCTTGACATACTAGAGTTAAGGATAGTCCTTATTATGCCTTCCAACAGCTAATGTAATTTCTCTGATAATGGGGAAGTGACTCACTAGTATTCTGGGATCTTTAGAGTAGGTTAGGCATCGCATCTCTCGCCAGTTTCTTTGTGTTACAAAAAAGATATGGGACCGAAAAAAGCGGGGTTATGTGCTTCCCATTCAGATTTGGAAACCATGACGAAGAAAGTTATGAAGTGATTTAAGGCAGGATAGCACTACGGTGCCAATGATGCTGATGCCTCTAACTTGCATTCACACTGTCTGACTGAGTTCTGGAGGTGGTTGCGGGAGACCAGTCCCAGGTCTCGCTTTCTCATTTTTCTTCTTTCTATTACGAGGCTTTCTTCAGACAACATGACGCCATTGTTCTCCTCTAGTGTCTGTATCAGTGGTGATAATAATCAGTGATCACATTTCTGGAAAAATAAGGATCGTGGTTGGAAGAAACCATTTGTACGTCATCATCATCATCATTGTCAGCTGTAATAACTGCGTACTTGTAGTACAGTGGTTGTAGCTACCGCAGTTTTGTTCACCGATAACTTGAAGGGAGTAGGTAGCTGCGCATTGAAGGTGAGAGATGACAAACTGGCGCATAAATCCAGCACTGTTGGTGGGCTGTCAAGTGGTGGGATTCGGAAGGGCGCTATGCATAGAAGGCAATAGCCTGGATGGACAAGCACCGTTTAGGGCGCAAGTGGGTCATGTCTGAAAATGCCTATAACCATTGGTGTGGACCGTCTCGGGGTTTCCATCCAGGAAGACGGCAATGACCAGCGCAGCTGAGTTTGCTGGTAATGGTAAAAACATTCAATATTTATATGTACGATGGTGGACTAGATTAGGCTTTTGTGAAAACAGTCTCAATTAATCGGCTCTTCTCTTACAGCTACAATCTAAAATTGAAAAGAATAAAAGAAGCCGCAGCTTTATTTGAGTATTGTTGCATTTGTGCATGTGGTTTTTATTGTCATTTATTCCTTGAATAACCTTGTTTCGTGTCGTTTCATTTCCCAGTCTGTGTGGTAAGCACTCATTCTTCAAGCATCGCGAAGTTAATTACAGCTGTTTGGACAACCAAAAATAACTCTGCTTTGGGTGGTTTTCTATGGTTGAGTAACATGATCATACTCCAATATCCGGAAAACGTGTTGTTTTAAACCTATATTGTTATTTTTGGCTGTTTAAGGTGATGTTTATCATGCTCAAATCTGAGAGTCCTCTACGGAATAGTGGCGGCTGGTTTATAGACGCATCACAGCGGGCCGCAAATACAAAGGAAGGAGCTCCACAGCCTAAAAAGTTTATTGATAAATCACCACATACACCTCGTAGCGCACCAAGGTCGTTTAGAAGCTGCAACTTGCTAACAGAAGCCCATCAAAACTAGGATATAGAAATGAACTGTAGTAAAGCAAGGAGTAGTAATCAACCAATAGCTTTGGAAATTTTGCAAGCTAGAAGTATCGGATAGGTTTTATTGGAGAATCTACTGCCTTGCAATAGAATACAGCTTCGTTTTTGCAAAGGAATCTTTCTTAGTGTAGGATCCATTGCAGTGGAATGTCCTTCTCAATTAAGGACACCTTTCAGTTCACCCTGAAGGATATCGTTTTCCTTATGCCAGCTTTTACACCCCAGAAGTAATTCTTTTTTTCCGTTTGAAGGAAAATGTCACGTAGGCGATTATTTTTCGTTGAGTATTGTTTATAAACACCAAAAGTTAGGAGTTGCCAGGCGCACTATGTGTCACTATCTAACATTCCACATTGGAACAGAGCAACACAAAAAATAACGTGCTGTTATCGCCCTTCTGATCTATTTTACTTTCTCGGGCACTGGAACGGAGGCACTTTCTGCGACGCTATTGCTAGTTGGTCAATCGATTTAATGTGCATTTCTCTGAGTCTACTGAAAAAATGATTCAATTCAACATATTACTGATATTTTGGAATTAGGAAGCTAAGCATAGAAAACAGACCGCAGGTTCAAACAGTCGAATAATTAGTAAATTGGTTGGGTTATCTTTTGACAAAACTATCCACCGTTATGTGGCACGAACAGGATTTATTTCGAAGTTTGTAGCCAAAAGCATTTCTCTAGACAATTTTCATATTTTGTAAACTGAACAATGAATTATCACACCACGTGCTCCAAATAGCGGCAGGCCACATGAGGTAGATTTGTTGCCAAAATTTAGAAAGCAAAAACAGTTTAGATGCCATTATTGCGGAGCTCAGTGTAGCTGAAATGGACGAAGAAAGAGCAAGGCGTCCTACGAGAAAAGCAGAAAAGCCCAATAAAAATGTGTTAGTTGATGAACAAAATTTGTGGCATAAGTTAAACATAAAGTCGGTATGAGCTTCTAAACACATGGCATGTTATACAAAATTTGCTTTATGTTGCTTCAGTAATATTTGTTCACACGGTACTAAAAGTCTTTTAGATAGTTTCATCAGGCTACAGAGACAAACCATGGCTTACATCATCATCATCATTGTCAGCTGTAAGAACCGCGTACTCGTCGTACAGTGGTTGTAGCTGCCGCAGTTTCGTTCACCAAAGAATTGGGGGATAGGTAGCTGCGCATTGCACGCGCAAGCTGTTAAATTGGTTCATAAATCCAGCACTGTCAGTGGGTTGTCAAGTGGGGGGGGGCTGGAAAAGGAGCCATGCATGGCTTACACCCAATCCAGCTTGCTGGCTGTGTCCCTGAGTAAACTACAGTAAAGAAATGACACTACAGCTGTTATTGATGCCTTTGATGGTTGAAAAGGAACTTTAGTAGCCATACCACATTCCCTCATAAGAGATGACTGCACATCAGTGATGGAATACTAAATGCCTTGAAGGCCAAAATACAGTTTGCGTTTGGTTTCTCTTACATTGCCACACCACCACTTTACCATAGTAATTTGTTGGTGCATCGAATTTGGTTGAACTCCGACTTATTAACACAGCAAACAAACATAGTGACAGCTCAACTACGTCATAAGATCTGCGTATACCACTCAAACAAATTAACTAAGAAGCCCCCAAAGAGTCTTTCAAAGAGGATGGAGATAACTGGTTCATATCATATGTTCTACTGAAATAGAGTACTGTCATTTGGAAATGACCTAGACTTTTGTCCAAACTGTGCGATTTGCCTCCAAATTCAGGAGTTTGTATAGCGAAATCCCTAGATAAAAGATCATCACTGATCCGGTAGTAGGGATACTGCAAGACTTCGGCACAAAACAGCAAACAAAGCAGTAAAATTAACCTTATTTGTTGAGAAGAATATCCAACAACTGCCAAAACAAGCGGATAAGAGACTTTTGCCACTTTTGCGCTCAAATCCAACGGAGAAAACCATCTTTGATCCAACATTGAGTACGTTTATCAAAAATAGTCAGGAAATATTGGAACCAAAATTCCTTCCGGATGAGAGAAACTAGAAATCCAAGTTAAGTGAAGCAATATCAAATTCCTATTTATTAAGATGACTTTGTTAAACATTTGCGGCAACTAAGTAAGGAGCCTTAGTCAATGTTGTGGGATAACAACTAAAAGTTAAGCATCTATAGACTGGGCTGATTCCAAATACGGTTTTTAATGTAAGCGCAATTTAGTGTAAGTATGGGGCAAGACATTTGTTTTTTCCAGCTCTTATTAAATTTACACAGAAACGGTCATCTGTTAACCTGCTTAGAGGCTATTACGCCACGTAATTCACGGGAAGGTAGAAGCACCTTTTACAAAGCTGTTTCTAACCCTTAATGGTGTTAGTATCTATTTTTATTTTTACTAATTTATGTGATAACCGCAGTTGAATGCACTGGTTACTTTGTACACTTATTTCACATGTCTTAACTTACAACTGCATCAAATTTATCATGTCTTTCAATCAACTTGTCGGCTAGAAAGATTGTAACGTGCTCTCCTGCTCGTAATTACTTTGTACCATACACTCAAAAACGTTTGACCGTAAACTCTAAATTACCTGTTTTGGTTAAAATGCCAACAAGTTCTTGTTCATTGTACACGTTGCCAAAATATCAAAGATTTTGTAAAATGTAACCTAATTACTTGAGTTCTGGGTGAGGACCAAGAGCCTGATACGATTGAATAAGTTTGATATGTCTATGTCTAAAGGTATTGATTAGAAATGCTTTTATTTCTTTCCAGATCAATATCAATATTTTCTCAGTTTTGATGAGTCAATGGCTTTTTGTAACACTTGAAATAGTACTTACAGAATGTGAAACCGACTGACACACTTTGGGTAAGAGGATTTTTTGTCTCAACGTCATAAGAAATATGCTATACATGGTGATAGGGACAATTTATGCTGTGTCGCGAAGTGGATGTTCAAAACATTACTGGCGCCTAATCACGTTGTATCTCCCAGAAAAAGAAAGAAAAACGCCTTGTTAAGCAAACTTAAACTTATTTATTTTTTCCAAACCTTGTTATTTACATACTATTGTCAGAGTTTTAATCTTTTATTTATATGGAGACAAAATGTACTGTACTGGTTTCGTTTCCGAAATCCTAGAACACACTCTCCCCTGTTGAAGGTTTTAAACTTAAATTAACAGTAAACACAAGCCTGTATTTTGACAACAACGCTACAGGAGATTATTGAGTAGCTGTTTTTATCATTTTCAATCTAAATCCAGAACTTGTACACGACTGGACTTGCCTCTTGATAAGTTTTGTCCGTTCAGCAAAACGTTTTTACGTTTGATGGGATAAGCAGATTACAGTAAAATCCAAAACCGACTAATCATCTTTGTTGCCAAGATAATAAAAACTTTTGTACGCCCTCCAAAACTAAACGTTACTAGAGTAGTCGTTTTACCTCCGTAACAAGCACTACTGGACGTTGCATATGCCACCTGGGAATGCTCTGATATTTCAGTGCTCATAATTTGAAATGCAGCCATTTATTTTTACTGATCAATGCTTGAACTTAATACCAATGATCCTATTGCAAAGAGAACTAACCTGATTGCGTCCTACGGTTGGCTTACACATCTCTGGTGCATTTTTTGTATTGCGTCCTACGGTTGGCTTACACATCTCTGGTGGCATTTTTGTTTCGAAACCCAATAGTATGCAAACAATATACAGCAAAACAAGCAGCCGCAAACCTTGCTGATGTCCTTTTTATTTGTCTCATCCAGTTTTGATCCATTCAGTTGTAACTACTGAAGCTGATGGCAATAAAATTTGAGCTCAGTTACTGCATCATTTTCACAGATAACTCTATCGAGACCAGTCGGCTGGTTGGTTTACCGAAACAACATAAAAAAACAATTATCATATTATCCCCGCTCCTATTTATTTGTCAGACGGTATATTTAGTACTGCCATTTAAATCAAAGATCACTTCAGGTTTATTAATATTAAGGACCGGACGTCAGATTACTTTGCCAAGGGAAACATGCCGAAGACACTTATTGTTGCATGTTTCGAGTTTTTAACTGCAGAAGTTGCATTGATATCAACCTGCAAGTTATTCCGTAGGCTTCTTGACAGTGCCAAGATTTTCTAAAGCCGGTGTTCCTCCAACTAGTATTCCTGGCACATGCTGTGGCGCATTCACACACAGGGAGAAGTATATCTACAGCTGGAAGTCTTCAACCCCGGATTCCATCCTCTATGTTGTATGAGGTATTTTAAAGTACTCATTTTTCAGAATAAGATGCCTGGAGGCATATGCCTTTCTTCCATATTCAGGGACCAATCGAACCGTTGTTAAGTACTTTTAAGTCCACAACAATTCCTTTTTGTCTGAGAAGTAGGCTAGTGTTGGATATTTGAGCACCGCTCGTAAAACAATCCACTCCAACGAAGTCACCACAGTTACTGAAAATCTCCATATCCAGGAGCGCCCAGGACCATAGACTACAGGTTGGACTTTCTAATCCCAAAGAAACCCTAGAAGTAAACATTTGAGCAAATTATTTCCGTTGAAGGTAGCAAGGTACCACCTGAGAACAGGAGTTAGAACAGATAACGCTACTAAGGAGTGCCAGTTTGACTGTGGAGGAATAGTGAGATGGTTCCTTGCAATATGCTATTCAGAGTGCTGACCTACCTCAAGGGCGGGCACCGCATGATCCATATATGTACCAAGCTGGATATTTCGCACTTCATCCGTGTTCACTGGCTCTATACTGGCTTCTATATCTTCAAGTTTCAGGTGGTGGAGCACAGACGATAATAAGTTATGAAGAAGGTTGAAGTTCACGCATCCGGGCTAAGATGCAACATAGCACACATAACATCAACATACTTCTGGTGAACAAAGTGCGGCGTTCAATAAGTTTGTGAGTTTCATCACTTTTGGCTGGTTTGCTTCGTCGACCATCTTGATGGCAACTTCAGAACGTGTTTTCGTGCAAATAACGAATTTCAGTCCCGCGGTAACATTGTCATGGTTATCAAGGTCATGTCCGTTGATTTCACGAATAGTGTACCCATTTAACCGCAGCTTAGAATATCTATTTCAGGTACCGAAATAGAAATATTTGGTCCGAAAATGCATGAGATCGTGAGGTGGTGAAATAAGTATTATTGTTGGCAGATATAGTCTATCATGAAGTAAGGAGTCAACGAGTGCGATAGGAGTACACGAAAGTGAAATGCTTCACTCGGAACTGCAGCGTTGATGATACGAATTATTACTAGCATGTGTGGGCAGAATCTGTGCTACACTACGCCCGCTGTTCAGGCATGAGCCGGGTGGTTTGATGTTTCACTAATAACTGGGACTTTTCGCCAAGGATCTAGGTTGGACACATCACTAATCCGTTACAAGTGAACTTCATTGGGCCGGGATGTTCGCAGTTTGACTTTGGTTTGCTCCCTGAGCTTGGCGATTTGATTGAGAGCGTTTCGCCAAGATCGGTGCGTTTTTAAGGCGCATACAAGAAGTTGCGATGAGCAGGTGATTGTGTAGCGGTTGCTAAATTTGATTAGTGCTTCCGCGTCCACGGTCTCTTTGTTTAGTTCCAAATCTCACCACGTGTAGCACGGGACAACATCTTGACAATGAATGCGACCTTCATGAACAGCATGTTAACAACAGGTCAACTCCGGTTCCGTGAACTTTTAAAGGGCGTCCTGTGATTTCACAATATGTTTTCCACATCTCGCTCGTTGTGACGACATATATAAGGACAGAACACGACCAACCACACACACAGATCACTAATGTGTAGGAACACAGACAGGCTCAACACACCAGACCAACGTGTCGGTCACGGGTAATCAGGGAATTCGTGTGGCTGCTACGACGACGAAGTAAAAATGAGGCCTGCATTCAGACCAACAATGGGATTTATCAACTTGTACCTACAATATGATAAGCCCCCCTTACCATATATACATATTGTAATCAAATTGTAACAAAGAGTTCCTTGTTGGTGCCTATTCTTTTCTATCCATATAAGTAGTTTTTGCGGGTTATAGTAGGTCCTAACAGTGGCAACTATCCAGCCGGGGCCAATGATCATCTGTGTTGCCCCCTCCAACTGGTAGACAAAATATATATGCCATGCGTTGTCCATTGGAGACCCTCGTTCCTAATGTAATTTGGCCCCAGGTCTGGTTGGGAAGCATTTACCATTCCACCCATTGGAACGCAGGCAAGCGCGTGGGGAGCTTACACAAAACTATTCACACTTCAAAAGCATCGATTCAAGCTTTCGATGATATGACGAAGGGCAACAAAATGAAGAACATTCAAAACAATTACGCTTGGCTCCTTACTGAAGCACTACTTTGCCACGATTTGTAAGTACTTGGAGCAGGTCACCTCATCCCTTACTGTAAAACAAGGCTCCAGACCGTTTTGGATGTTCCTCTCTTTGGGTATTTAAGCAAAAATGCTTTTTCAACATTGAAAACCCTTGAAGTGGTGGCACCCGACGTTCTACTTATTAATTAGGGATTGATAGTGGACAACCGCTGCTCCGCCTAATCCAGGTAGCAGGAGTAAAAAACCTGGGCCTCCGTATCTAATGCTAGTTCTTTGCATCAACCTTCACTGCAGCCTCGTTGGCCCTTTTGTGTATTTTTGGTACCGCCTTCGGATAACATCTTCAAACAGTGTGAGGCGCAAGTGTATCCGGAAAGTCTTTTGTGATTCATGTCAAAGGAGGTACGGAGGTGTAAAATAGATGAAGTTTGGCTACCTTTTTCATTGGCACGTGTGGCCTAGGTGCGGTGCAATACGTCGGAGTGGTGGTGCACTGGTACCTCAGCAGCTGACGCTTTCTATGTTTTGACAGCCGTTTCCCAGTTTTTCAATCCTTTGTTCTTTTTGTTTAATTTTCCCCCTTTTATACACTGCCTAACTCACTTGTTTGTGAAGCTAGTAAATAATGATGGAACGTGAGTGAGAAACTGGGGTGTGATAGTAATTTCGCCTCACCGTTGTTCACCGCGCCGTAGATAAGTGATACCCTTCATCGTCAGCTTAATGTGCTTCAATTACTGAAAATCTAATCACGTTTCGCTTCGGCATATATCTAGATGCTTTTCAAAAGTGCACGTACCTTTTGATTGATAGTGGACAACCGCTGCTCCGCCTAATCCAGGTAGCAGGAGTAAAAAACCTGGGCCTCCGTATCTAATGCTAGTTCTTTGCATCAACCTTCACTGCAGCCTCGTTGGCCCTTTTGTGTATTTTTGGTACCGCCTTCGGATAACATCTTCAAACAGTGTGAGGCGCAAGTGTATCCGGAAAGTCTTTTGTGATTCATGTCAAAAGAGGTACGGAGGTGTAAAATAGATGAAGTTTGGCTACCTTTTTTCATTGGCACGTGTGGCCTAGGTGCGGTGCAATACGTCGGAGTGGTGGTGCACTGGTACCTCAGCAGCTGACGCTTTCTATGTTTTGACAGCCGTTTCCCAGTTTTTCGATCCTTTGTTCTTTTTGTTTAATTTTCCCCCTTTTATACACTGCCTAACTCACTTGTTTGTGAAGCTAGTAAATAATGATGGAACGTGAGTGAGAAACTGGGGTGTGATAGTAATTTCGCCTCACCGTTGTTCACCGCGCCGTAGATAAGTGATACCCTTCATCGTCAGCTTAATGTGCTTCAATTACTGAAAATCTAATCACGTTTCGCTTCGGCATATATCTAGCTGCTTTTCAAAAGTGCACGTACCTTTTGAATAATCGAGGATCTGATTACTCCGGACCTGGAAGTCTTCCCTTTATGGCGGTCGATCTTGCTTGTGGGTGACGTTTTTGAGCTTCGTGTGATGTCGAGCACCGAATAAACGCTACAATGGAGGAGAAAGTTTGTTTTTGTTCACGCAACCGGTGATCCTACCAACCGAACTATTTGATGTCATCAGCTATGTATCCTATTTTGCCTTGCAACTCGCCATGCAGTTTCGCATTGACTCCACAACGTTCTGTACCTCTTAAGTTAAAATCTTCCAACAGGGTGCCAGCACTTGTTAAATTTACCTGCTGATATGAACCAGTGGCCGGGCTTAACTCTTGCGGGAGGTTAAGTCATTCTTCTCAACTAGGCCAAGGCTGTGTTTAGGGGATTGATTTAGGCCTGGGAGAAAGTTCAGCTAGCCAAAAACTTGTATTCTTGGACAGTCCTCCAGGATACAACGCCAAAAGAGTACCCATGAAGTACTGATTGGTTATTTCTACGCAGTACGTTCAGCTTGCATCCTAATTTTACGTTAAAGAGGAGTTTACGTGGCGTCTACCAGCGATGCAAAATGCTGAGGCCTTTCTGCGGGTTGCACCATCTAAGACAGAATAGCTTTGCACCCTAGAAATCAGTCATCTACATGTTCATGTAAGTCAATATACAGGTTGCACAGGCTGATTTACAGGATTCGGCAGTGGGGTACACCGGCACGTGGTGGGGATCTGATAGCGTTCCGTCCACACAGGCGACCTGGTTACTACTTTCCGCTTTCTACAAAACCGGACAGTGGCTTCGTCTTACATAAAATGACGCAACTCTATATAAATGCCCGGTAAAATACAGTGAAGGTATTAGGGAATCAAAACGAACGTTTCAACCGGAGTTTATTTGCTGCTGCCATCCAGTCGTTTTTACCATTTGGAGTTTTGGTGGTGCGTTGGGACCCTTCAAAAAAACTCACACACTATAAACAACAGAAATTCATTGACTAGACCACCACTTATGTGCGCTAATAGGCCTTGGCTTCCTGGGACTTCGGCAATTGCTCTCGACGTCTCCAGCAGAGGAGACCCCGGAAAACTCTGCCAATCCATATAAGCACAATGCCCTTAACTGCAAAACCTCCGCGATTAGGATAAAACACTTTACGATGAAATGTTGCATTTTGTTGAAGATGTGATGGAATCAAAAAGAACCCTAACTGACTTTCATTTTGTCACGATTGGTTTAAATTAACCTCTCTTTTAAATTTTTGGTGCGCGTTCGACTCTGCAGTTGCTGTGCTGGACTCAGGACAAGCCTTAGAGGTATACCCGAAATTTCTGTGAAACCGCAGTTTGAAGGAAAGAACCATCACGATATCGTTTTAGTATTTGATGGTATATATTCAGGCACTTAAAATCTCCTCATTTGGAGATGGTTACGAGTTTCGAGGAGAAGGACGAAGCTGTCGATTTAAATAAGCTACATTTTTCGGTGTCAGGTAGCTGAAATGGGTTGAAGTTGGGATTCAGTTCCCTAAATGAGCGGATTTGACTCCAAGCACTCGCTCACTCACTGGTCCTTTGTTCCCTCATTATCGCCGATGGGACTAATTGGGAGAGTAATTAGTCAGTCATTGCAACAGTAAGACTCTAGCATCAGCATGGACACCAATTGGGAATTGTAGACTAAGGGATTTATCAAGCACTTAGAGAGTTAGCCACTACAACTTTTTAGACTGTGTTTTAAGTGATATCGCGGAAGATAGGTAAGTGTGTCGTAAGTGGTTATATATCTTCCTTTCAGAAACCCTGTCGAGAAAAGCGGCTTCCTGAAACTGGAAGATGGAATGACTACATATTGCGCTTGTACCGATGCAACTAACAAATAGAACTCCGATTTGTTAAAGTGGTTGTGTGTATTGGTCAGGTGGTTGACAGACGGATGACATGGATGGGTATTAAGGACCGCCGTTGGTCGCTGGATTAGTCTTTTATGTATAGTTGATGCACTATAGTCTGTTACTAGCATGTGCACAGGCCTGGCAGTTACTCTAAGTAGCCACTGAGTGACATCGGGCGTGATTATGAGAATGACGGGCCGTCGTTGGCCATTGGATAAGGATTCTGGACATAGTTGAGGTCTCATACTCGGCGCCGCACAAAGACACAGGCCTCGCAATCACGATGAGTAGCCAATGTTTGTGGTTAGAAAAGGGTGTCATAGTTTAGGCCCCATTTTTATCGGCTTGCATAGATACTGGGCTGGAATCTACTAAACGTAGCGGATATAAGCGACAGCGCACACAGTTATGTCTGGTGAGCCGTCGTTGTCTGTTAGATTGCGATAGCATAGTCGGAGCGAAACAATCAGCATCACAGATAGGCACCGGCCTAGCAGTTCCAAAAATGGTCAAGGTAGGCGATATTGCGTACAGCTTTGATATGACCCCCGAGCCGTCGTTGTCTGTTAGATTGCGATAGCATAGTCGGAGCGAAACAATCAGCATCACAGATAGGCACCGGCCTAGCAGTTCCAAAAATGGTCAAGGTAGGCGATATTGCGTACAGCTTTGATTATGACCCCCGCCGTTCGCCGTTAGACCAGGTTTGTGTGCTTGATGTGCTTGGTGAACGCACAAATAATACATATTTATCCTTCATGTACTCATTTAACGTCTTCCTCAATGCATGGAAGTTGGAGAAGATAGAGCGCCTAATCTCTCAACAAACATATCTGAGGTAGCATTTGAATCCATGCCGCTCACCAGAAGCATATGCATAACTAACCTTGGACAGTAGAGCGTCATGAGGCAGCTGTGGATAAGTTACCTACACAATTTTATCATTTCTTTAAGGAACATGGTTCACCGTGGGTAGAATACGTCATAAGGCCGTCGTCATAACAACGGTAGCCGTCTTCACATACTTAGACTATTAATTGTAACTGCGAGACGCTGTTTATGAGAAATTACCTTTGCATTGTCACCTGAGCCAACGACCGACGACTGTTTTCACGCAATACAGTGCTATGTCGCTTATTTTTACTCCATTTGGTAAATATCAGGCCAGTATCTATGCGAGCCCTTAAAAGTAATTCTCTTCTATGTGCGATAACCTACTCAGAGGGTACCTTTTACTCATAAATTAACTCGATGTCGCCCAACTTGGCTGCCTATCGTATATTCTAGGCCCGTGCTCATGTGCGACCTTGCTCATGCGTAGTGACCTACCGCAACATAATCCGTCATACTGATAACTGTACGTGTTATCGCTTATCTCTGCTACTTATGATAAAACCCATGCCAGCACTTATGCGAGTCGATGAATGCGAGGCCTCAACCACGCACACAAACCTAGTCTAACGGCAGATAGCGGACGTCATATTCCTAAATGTACGCAATATCGCCTACCTTGACCATTTTTGGAACCGCTAGACCAGTGTCTATCTGCGACGCAGATTGTTTCGCCTAGACTTTGCTATCGCAATCTAACAGCCAACGACGGCTCGAGACGAATTTCTCTCCAGAAAGCTGGTACGAGCTGCTCAAAGATGGCTCTTCGTACTTCAGCGGGGCCCTGCAGAAGCGCGCTATCTTTCCTAGCCATCGGTTTCCGGAAACTGACTGTACGATAACCGGTAAACTTATGTTGCTTTTTGAGTTTATGAACCTTCTCCTTTTTCCTCGGACAAAAAATGCACTGGACAGTCGGCACTTTGTGTACCGTTTGTTAATGGCGACGGCGCTCAGCTTACTGGCCTCTACGGATTCCTCGAATTTTCGTTGCTTTTGGTGGCTGCCTGTTGCATTTTTAGTAAACCCACTGGTAACTCTGAACAGCGTTAGTCCTTTGACTGTTTGCTGCAGGCACGAATTCCATACCGTTATCTCTCATGTGCACGTTTAAAACTCCCAAACGCCGTAAAGCATGAAATCAACCCCTAATTTCTCAAATAACATATCTGAATCCACTTCTGAAACCAAAACACCGGAAGATCAATGTTGCACGCTCACCAAAAATTAAAACCTGGATTGAATTAACCTGAATTGATCGAAGCAAAGTAAGTAGATTGAGGTGATTTTTGCTTCGAGGGCTCATACAATAAACTGCATGATATAGAGGAACAGGGGACAGACTCTCGAGAGATGTGTTGTGCAACAGTTTCCGTAGATTGGAAAGAACGTAATCCCACTGACGGAAGCGCGGTGCGGACGAGCCTACATCATGGATACTCACATGTAAATAACTCAAAATGACATCACTTATACTACACCTTTTTTTGAAGAACATCAGCGCCAATGTACCATGGGCCACATGAACCGGCCGGTACCATTTGGGTGATTTGTAAGGCTGGTGAGTTTGCACAGAGATTGCGTCTGCCATGTGCTTTTGGGCGACCTTTCAGCTCTGTGGCTTGCATTCAGAGGCCTAGGGACAGCTACTTTTCCGTAAAGCCGACTATGTATGGCGACCATCCGGGCGTGTTCGCCAACTATGTGGCGTGTACACCATGGAAGGCCCAGGAGGTAATAATTCTTTAAAGAAAACGGTCCACAGCAATCTCCGTAGATCGAAAACAGAAAGCTCGAGAGCCCAAGCTTGGTATGTAAGGTTGTGCATTTCGAAAGCTTCCTCTACCTTAAAGATTGTATGCATTCTGTAACAAAAAAGAGGGCGACCAAAAACGACGTCAAGCCCCCAAATATGGATCTCAAAAGACTAATGTGAATGTTCCGTTTTAATCGTCATACTTGAGACAAACTTTGCACTTCTTTTCAAAACTTATCGGAGAGCAAACACAAGGTACCAAAGGGCCTGGAGGGGAGTCGATACTGAACTTTATCCCTTGAACGAGTACATAGCGCCAACCACGCCGGGTCCGCTGGCTGCAAAGTAGGTCACCAAAGTCCCCGATGTGGTTACAAAGACCCTCAGGGCGTGGACAAGCACATGAGGAAAAGCAGGCTGATAACCTGATTTGACCTTTCGAAAAATTACACCAACGAAACTGGCACAGTCGCACCATCGCGGTGCCCTTACAAAGCTTGAACACGGATCGTTTCTCAATGAGTGATTACAGGGAAAGAGAAGCAGGCGAAACTTTGGGCATTCAGTCACCCTTTCCTCACAATCTGCCGTACAGAAGATCCTGGAGTGAACTGTTAGCATGCAAAGACCTTACCCAGTGATCAAGCGTATATCCAAGGGTCGCCCTTTAGGGGCGCGAAAACTATGCCAAATAAGTCCCGGAGGAAAGGTGCGAAACAGATTTTCACGTGACCCACGTTCATCCGAACGCAAATTTGCGAACAAACTGATGGTAGTAACGGCCTGTTGTGCTCTTGAAAGCACACCGACGCAACCAGCCGTGACTTGGATTGCAGATTCCATTCAACCACTTCAGACCTCTCGACTAACAAAGGCAGCGCTGTGCGGGAGAAGGCAAGCATTGCGTGGACGCAGCGTCCAAAGTATATAGAGCTATCATGGCTCATTTCTGTAGCAGACGATAAGGGCGCAGCGGTAAACTCCACGTCTAAGCCGCAGCTTTAGAGTTAGATCTGGTCATATGCGAGGGGACAAGCGGCAGACCTACCAACAAACTAACGAGCATTGACCCCGAGAACGAGAGGCGCTGCGAGAACCCTACAGCCAGCGAGAAGGTGAAACCACCACTCTCAAGTTCCACTCCAACGTAGCCTCTCCGTTTCCGGACACACTGGTCCCTCATGTTCCCGACAGCCAAGGCCAAAATCTGGGCAGTGAGAAAATCTTTTATAAACTCAGTTGACCACGTTGATCGCGGGAGACTCAGGAGTCTACACGAACTAGATCGAAAAGCGGCTGCAGTCAGACAAACCACATAGACCTCGCCATATCGGGAAGCTGTTGGCCAGCTTCAAGGCATAATCTTCCATGGTACTGCTTCCTTATTCCACCACCCACTGCTCAAGTCCCTACAGGGACACCTTATTAATCAAACCGCGCCAAAATGCCAGGAAAACAAACAGATGCATGTTTGCCTTAAGTCCTTGTACAACTGAACACCTAGTCGTCTAAATGGCGATATTGAAAGAGCTGTAATCGGTAGTGATCGAAATTTTTTCGCTCGCGACTGGGAAAACTACGTTTCCGAAGGACAGCCCGCGAGAAACGGACATCCGAGGTGCAAAAAAGCTCTGCAGATGAAAAGTCGCTCTCAGAATCAGCGTAACAGGAAGCAGAAGAGTACGCCGCAGGAGCCCTTTTGGTCTCCGACTCAAAACCGGCGTACATCCGTTAAATCTGCAAACTTATCTGGCAGCACACCTCTTGGCTCCTTCCGTACCGATACCACTCATACATCGTTTTGAAACGCGTTGTGGATTCAGCTCCCGTTGCGTGGGACCGAATCTATTCTTCTTGGCGTAGTATAATTTTGCCCCCTGGAGTCCTCCAAAAGATAATAATAATAATTAATAATGATATTCTAATATACAAACACTCGAGCAACTCTCCTGTAGCTACCACTTCACACATCTCTTTCTGGTAGGTGATTTCAACTACTCCAAGTTCTCCTGGATGCAGCTGAAATGAGACGGGTCTAGTGATATTTTACAGCTGCAATGACCTAAGTCATCCAACAGAGTGCTTGGATTAAACATGCCGTCACACCCACCAGACAGTGCACAGACCAACTGCCATCTCCTGGATTTGATCATTACCAACGAAAGACACTTCGTTGGTACGGTGGAAACTCTGTGCTCATCTTGGATTCCATCTGCCACCTCAAAAGTGGATTGGAAACCTCTGTGTCTTATCAGAAACACGCATCTTTCTTGATCATGCAACACTGGGACCAGCCGCAGTGAGAGAGTTGTACACGACAGTTGCTCAGAAAGTTCACGAGGCAGACAGGATGTTCATCCTGAAAAATCCAGAACGCAATCGGATGGACTGCAGGCTACCCAAAAGGTTTCAGCGTCTTCCAGAAAGCGGGCCTCAACTGCTTTTCAAAAGGTTGACCACTGGTGATGCGGAAGGTGAGCTAGTGTTTAGTAAATTGCAGAACCACGCCGCAGGCTGCTGACACACCCAAATTGAGCTCGCCGAAACTATAGGGTTTTCGAAGTTGATATTTTAATGGGAAGTTAGTCTAATCAATTAGCACCTTCCCGTGACATGTTGCACGGAGCGTTTTGTTTAAGTGAGCGAAATGTCAAGGTCATTGACCATCGCCGATTCGCATTTTTTGCCGGTTTACGCGACATAAAACACGAAATCGCACTTTAGCATATTTTAGCGTTCTTCGGTGTTCCTGAAGAATAAAAATAACATCTTAAGAGTATTTAAGGGCGGCAAACGCCACCCTATAGGATCAATTGCAGGCGTTTGTTTGCTTTAGACATCTCAGATTTAACAAATGGGATATTTTTGTTTGGTGAACCTGCTCGCAACCCATTTTTCCCATGAGTCTCATGTTCCATTATGTGCAATAAAGTGAGATTACAGCACAAACTTGCAGTGGCAGTGCGAGGGACATGTGTGGGCGACCCCATTTCCCAGATATGCATAACTAGCTTGTAGATAATACAGTTTTACCAGAATGCTGTGGGCGTCTTTCCTATTATAACTATGACGTTCTATATGTGGTGACCACCAACCACGAAGCGATCACCACGATGACGGTAGTCGTCGGCACTCACCTCGACTACCTATTTTAGCTGCTGGATCCGTGTCTATGTGCGACGCTAATTAAGGTTCCCCACATATGCGCGGCAGCCCAATCCAATGAGCAACGACGGCCCCTTGTACTCGTATCTCTACTAGTCTTCACTCATCTCGAATACTTGTTGTAACTGATAGGCCCCCGTTTATGTGCGACGTTGATAATGAGACTGCACCTATGCACAGTAACATAATTCGATGCTCAATGACGGTCTCGTATACCGTTAACTATACGCGATCTCGCTTGTCTTCGCTAGCTACAGTAAACATCAGTGCAATTTATATGCCGACCGGTAAAAATGAGGTCTCAGCTATGCGTGATAGCCACATCTGACAG
>NW_008751947.1:491197-501108 GCF_000715545.1 Opisthorchis viverrini
TACGAAAACAAGCCATCGTACTGGGCCTTTCAAAAAAAGCAAATACACGAGACGTCGTCTCATAAATAAACCATCCGCGTTCTCCTTGAGGGACAGGAACGGGGAACCCCAGACAACCCAAATGGCGGTATTAGAAGTATACAGGGAACACTCTACAGGCCTGTAGTCCGCCCCAATGACCTCGTTACACCCAATCATGTCAAGGCTTAGCCACAATCAGCCTCTAAGCAACTTGATCTTCCAAAGATGGCATTCGTTAACTCGTGCGCAAGACGAACCCGTTATGTGCTTGGTTCATCCAAGGTTCCTGAAGGAAACGTCATTCACACTGACAAAACATTTCCACCTGGTGTTTTGCCAGCCACTTAGCGAAGACCACTTTCCCCCGCTTGAACAGAAGTGATTGTCATGCCAATCTACAAAACAGGTGACGTACTGTCGTCCGGCAGCTACAGACCAATTAGACTCACTAGCGTACCGTGCCAAGTGACGGAACACGAATTGAGGCGGGTCATCTTAGATCAGCCTACTACCAAGAACTTGGTACCCCCAGCTCAAAATGGACTCCTTCCAATCGGTTCCTGCGTGATGAACATGCTGTCGTTTGCGGACAGCTTAACCCAAGCCAAGGACGAGGCCCTCATATAGGATGCCATATTTTTCGACCTCTCAAAAGCATTCAGTCGGGTTCCACACATCCGCTGCTCCACAAACTCGAGTCTTATGAGAGCCAGTAGAAAATTCACTATTAGATTAACGCATTCCTATCACCCAGAACATTCTGTGTAAACGTAGGTTCCATTTACTGTTCTCAAGCGCCGGTCTCAATCTGAGTTGCTGAAGGCTCCGTTTTGGGACCACTGGTGCTTCTGATATACGCCAACGATCTTCCAGACGTTCTCACAAGTCTACACGGATGACGTAAAATCCTGGGGTTCTAAAGGTAGTGCCCTCCAAATGGCTATAGACGCGGCAAAGCAGTAGTTGTGTGACTGACACTCTCTTTTGAATGACAAACAGTGCGTCCATACGTCGTTTGGAGAAGTCACATCGAACGCCTTTGTCGTGTTTGGCAAAGATGAACCAGAGGACATCACAAGGATAGATGCCAAAAGGGATTTGTGTGTTTGGCTCTCTTCACCGATATCCTTCTCAGAGAACCATGAAAAATCGGCCCAAAGGCCATCTGCGGTTCTGCGGATGATTTGGCACACCTTCCAACGCCTCGCTTGCAGTGACTTCCAATACTCTATGGGCCCACGGCAGACCGCTTCTTGAATATGCAAACCAAGGTGTCCGCTTAGGATGAAAATGGTCGCCGGCCTTGAATCCGTGAACTGCAAAACGAGTTTTGAGGTACCTGACCTCTGTCCTCCGGAGTATCGTCAACTCTGAGGAAATCTAATACTTACTCATGCCCTGTTTGAACAAGGTTTGGTTAGCAATTTTTCCAGCGTTAATCCAGCTAACACATGGTGATGCCATAGAAGGAAAATTATGAAGCTCAGAGCGCAAAATTTCGACAAGTTTTTCTCTTTTTAAGTATCTGCTACGTGGAATAAACTTCCTCCGACTGTTGTCCACGCCACATATAGTACACATTTCAAAGAGCTAATAGATGCTTTTTGTGCAAATCCTCACACAGGCGAACTTACTGCTCCGCGCTGAGAACTTAAAAAGTAGTGCTTTATCCTGTTTCCGCCTCTGCCTTTCAGGTGAACAGCAGCCGCTGGACGAAAGGACAAAATTGATCCAGGAAACTTGGGCGAAAGCCTCGATCCTGTCAATCGATCCGCGAGTCCGCGGGAAGAAAACGGCAGGCACTGTATACTACAGCAATATTTTTACGTAAATTTTTTATTGGCCCCCAAAGGTTCTGGAGGAAAGAGCACATGTTTGCCAAGTATCAGCGTCTACTAGCTTCCAGTTTCACTACCCGCCTACGGACTGACCGAGATATCAGGTCTTTCGGGCCAATCGACATCGAGTATTCACCACTCCTGATCGTGCCCAGCGCTCAGTGTCGCAGGCAATCGTTTTCGGGTTATTCCACGGATTTTCGCAGAAGGAATAATAGTTGCTCCCGAATTATTCAACGTACTGATCTCACGGCGAATTTGTGGGACTTTTGCTATGTTCCAAGTGTTGAGGATGTTGCATGAGTTTAGTGATGCGAGGTGCCGGTATCCAATCTCACGGCGGTGGAAGTATCGTTGCCTGAAGAATAGAAAGAATGGTGTGCTAGTGATAAACCTTCTGTACACCCACTTTAGGTAGGAATTATCAAGCCTCGAGCATCAATTAGAGCACTGAAGGGGTTAGTTCTGTGCAAAAGCTCACAAGCCTCGTCATTCTCTGCAAATAGGGCGTTGGCTCGAGACCATAGTTTCGCCGCGCAAACTCAGGGTATGATGCAGTGGCTGTTCCGGAAAATCAAATCTGTGCCAGTTTTCTATTCAGGGTTCTCTCGTTTGGGTTTGAGCAACCGGAGTGTATCTCAGCCCTCTTGCTTCCTTCGGGTGGCATGGCAGCTAGCCACCGAAAGGTTGTTACGGCTGAAAAATCTTGGACACTTCGTTTCTCATTATCCTGGCTTTTCAACGCCGCTGTCGTGCAACATTATGAGATAGTGTCTGGTGGAAATCCGCGGGAGGTTGTCGATTTGAACAGTTCTTATTGCTCCGCAGCAGACCCCGTTAGTTTAGGTGCATGACGTAGAGTGTCCCGACTTCAATTCGTACACAAAAGTGCGACGACGGTACCTTTTGTCCTTAGTCCCCTTGGGCAGTGATGATGCTCTCCCGCTATCAAGACATGTAGCTCAATGGAACTAGCTCTTTTCCCGCTGTAGAATATACCGACGGCGATTCACTGGGTAGTTATCCGGAAACTTTGAAAGTGGCATCCGGTCGCAACTGTCGTGGACACCAGTTTGCACTCATCTAGAGCCCACAGGCGAAGTAGAACTCTGAACAGTGAACGGGGAACCGCCTACGGCCTCGGAGGTTTACGACTGCATATGTTCTCTCAGACGCCACCGAGCTCCTGGTCCTGGATGACTTCCCACCCGCATTGCTCGAAGACGGGGGTGAAGTCCTCAGTCAGCGCTTGTCCGATCTGTTTGCTTGCATCTGGGGAGAATCGGTGATAGTGTCCGTTTTCAAAAAATGGCTGCGTGGTGAGCGTTGTAACCACAGGGGGATCAGCTTGACCCCGGTCGTAACGAGACTTTTGGCGTCAATTGTGCTTCGTCGCCTTACGATGGCTCGCGAGATACTGACTCGAGAACAGCAAGCGGGATTCCGGCCTGGTAGGAGTTGTGTTGACCAGATCTTCACACTTCGTCAGGTGCTAGAACAACGCCATACGTATACGCGACCCACAATGCTAGTATTCCCGGATTTCCGAGGCGCATTCGACTAGGTTGATCGGCCTGTTCTTTTTGAGACACCTGCCCACCAAGGAATGCCCGGGAATTTTGTAAACATAATACGTTCTTTGTATTCCCAGACTTCCGGACGTGTGAGAGTGTACGGAGAGCTCTCGAAAAGCCNGCGGTGTCCGTCAGGGATGCCCACTCTCTCCATTCCTTTTCAACTTTGTGATCGATGAAATAATGAGACGAACGCTGGAGGTTCTCCAAAACCCTGGTGTTCATATAGCCTGTGAAGAAAACCTCGTCGATCTGGAATATGCAGACGATATCGTTCTCATGTTTGAGGAGGAGATGCTGGTGTTTTTGGATATACTGACCAATGTCATCCCGTCCTTTGGGACGCACTTTGCACCTACAAAGTGTAAGGTCATGCTCGTGGGTGTGCAGTCACTGAACACGCCACTTGCAATCCAGGGAGAGGTACTGGAAGTTGTGGAGCGTTTTACCTATCCTGGAAGTTGTATTAATCCTGATTGTAGTGTGACCCTCAAATACCGGATAATCAGAATAATCGGAATGGCAGAAAACGCCGATGGATTTTGAAAGTCCAGGAGGTCGAAAAGCTCGCCGTCAATAACCGAAATCCAGCGAGGGATATCAATCCTCAAGCGCGATGAAGCACCTGTGATGGGGTTGACCTATACTCCGCACTCTTCAAAGGTGGTGAGATCCCGCTGAACAGTCTGGCGACCATACTGCAGAAGATTTGGCACAAGAACAGAGTACCAGTCGAATAGAGCTCCTCGACCTTCATTCCAGTCTTCCAAAAGGGCTCAAGAACGTCATGGTAAAATCACCGTGGTATTAGCGTGGTATCCGTTGTTCTGGATTATTTTTTGCAGATTGATAAATTATCGGAGAGATAGACTCGTGAGAATCAAGCTGGGTTTCGTCCTGGCTGAGGATGCGTCAACCATTCCTTCAGGCGTCCCACCTTGGTAGTTTTTCTTGATCTGAAAGCTGTTTTTGAGTCTGTCGACTAAAGGTCTAGCGACCAAAGGTGTCCCTTCTAAATTTTTATCCCTTATGAAGGCATTGAATGCGAAATTCTGTGGACATGTACGAGTATAAGGCTCTGCTACTCCGACTGGGGCGAGATGGCCCAAGTAGTTAGAGCGCAATTTACTGACCGGAAGGTCCGTGGTTCGAATCCGACCTCCGCCACTCGACTTCCCTTGTATAGGCTTGGGCAACCTGGCAGTATTCCAGCCCTCGTGCTTCCTTCGGGTGGCATGGCAGCTAGGCACCGGAAGGATGCTACAGCTGAACGCCTTCTTTCTCTTTCTATACGGCACTGAATTCACCAATGGTGTAAGACGTGGCCGCTCGCTCTCACCTTTCCTATTCAACTTGGTCATTGATGTGCTGCTTGAAATTTCTCAGCCTGCTTCTGACAACTAGGGGGTCGAAATGCTCTCGGGACGTTTGCTCATAGACATTGAGTATACGGGCGGTATTGCTCTCCTTGTTTCAGGTCCTTCAAAAATGCAAACCATTTTAATAACTCTTCCGCACGAATTGGCATGCGCTTCACACCTTCAAAGAATGAAGTGATGCTAAAGCACCGGATAGGGCCAAACAAACCTCATGCTTGCAGATGAGCCAATCGACAAGGTAGAGACATTTGTTTGCGTAAGCACTGACTGGAGATGAGATTACTTCTCGGATCTGGGAATCCAGGACAGCTTTTACCAACCTCAGGCACCTATGGCACCAACGTGACGTCAGTTTTTCTGTCAAGGGCAGAGTTTACATTTCGGCAGTGCGATCCATACTGCTTTATGGCTCAGATAGGTTTCCGCGCGTCGAAGACATGCGAAGGATTTCAGTTCTCGTTGTCTCCGAAGGATTGGTCGGGTCTGATGGGATCATCAGATTAATAATGCCAGATGGTCCTAGGAAGAACGAACTCTCTCGTGATAGCTGAATTGCTCAAGCTTCATAAGTTAGGATGGTCAGAAGGTGCATTCCGCATAAAATTAATAAACTAATCGTCATCACCATCATCATTGACAGCATGACATCAACTAATCGTTCAGCTGTAACACTCGATTCCTAGCTGCTATGCTACCCGAAGGAAGCACGAAGACTGGGATACTGTCAGGTTACCCAAGCCCAGTCAAGATAAGTCGAGATGCAGAGGTCCGGTTAAAACCACAGACGTTCCGGTCAGAAAATTCGTGTTCTAATCACTGAGGCATCTCGCTCCACAAACCAGGAGACCATCTGCCTCGCGAAGCTCTTTTCGCCATGCCCTTTGGTGAGTGGAAGCGGCCTTGAGGTGGACAGAGTATGAAGTATGCAAACAATAGCCAGTGAACTCAGTTGGGTCGACAACTTCCGCCTTCCTTAATGGGATTCTTGGAACTCAATTCGCCAGGGGCTAATGACACTAGCCCAATCGCGCAGTCAGTGGCGCCCGTGCGTCAAATCTATCGCCTTCAACGCGGAGCTACCCAGCTTCCGAACTAACTGAATATGCCATCGCTTCCAGACTTGGGTGTTTATCCCGTACTCTCCCAGTTCCTGGTTTACATCTGATAAATTGAGTTGAATTGACTGATGCACGATCACGCTGATGACGAACCCTGGTAGGAGGAGGGGAGAGAAAGAAGCTATGCTCAGCTTTCACACCTGTCTTTCCCCGCCACCTGATTCGACGAAATGAACAATGGCTATCCTTGAGGCCAGCAGGTCTTATGGTTACCAGAAATACCATACCAGCAACTAGGGACTATTATAGCGCAAGCATCTCCGGGTAATCAAGAGCCTGGAGAACGTCAGAGAACGAACGAGATTGCGAAGGCTCAGGAGATAGAAGAGGCAACAGCCCCCTGTTCCAGCTGATTCTATCAACCAGACAGGACACATGTAACCGAAACGATGCGTGAAAAGGCGGAACGGCGATTCATTTGCAAAATTACTGGCTTACGTGGTGGGCAAAACACTTCGAAGAGTGGTTTAGCTGGCGTCCAACGCAATCTCTGAAAAAGCCCAACGGACCTGAATTGAACACTGACACTAGCTTGCCGTCAAAGGCAGATGTCCAACGCGAGATATTCCTCCAAATAGACTAAGCACCTGGCTCGGATTGTCTGTACTCTTGAGTGATCGCGCTACACAACACTATGTGATAATGCGACCACTTAGTTTGTAGATGAAGCTAGAAGTTTGGGATTTGAACATTCCTTAAAGGATCGTCCGGTATCGTCCAACGCAACTTAGCTGTATGGTTGCTATTCTCGTCTCCACCACTAACCATTTACTCTGCAAAAGTGTCACAACAATCCCTTCGAAGAGACTAAATGACGGAAGGAAGGCTTCCCGCTCTAAATAGCGGCTTCTTCAGGATAGGCAGTGAAGCATCGGTGTTGAACACTGATGTCATGCTGTCGATGATGATGATGATGTGTGTGGCAATACGCGGGACCTTTGGATAATAAAGCCATACAGCAACCGTAGTGACAATATTCTGTTTATAAAAAAATCGTTTCGTTGCCTAACTGCATCGCCACCAGAAGGAAGCATGAGGACTGTGATGCTGCTCGGTTGCTCAAGCCCAGACTGGAGAAGTCAAGGTAGATAGGTCGGGTTCGAACCACGAACCTTCCGGTCAGTAAATTCTCGCTCTAACCATTGAACCATCTCACCCCTGAGCCATGTTGCCCAAAACTAGGTGCACTTGTACGACGCATCGTATATACAGTGTATGGGGCGGCAACATTATGGAAATTCTGACGCCTTCTTGAAGCGCTGTTGGCAACCGGCATTCGGCAGGTGCTGAATTATAATTGGCCGTCGGGTCCAAACTTTCGACCAGTCAGAGCTCGCTTTAATTCAGGACTGACAAGCAGCCCGTTCATTTGGCAGATCTTACGTGCGATGGGCTTCTGGACCGTAGCAGCGTTTAACTGTGAGCGGTAAAGTGGTGTAGGCGCGAAGTCCCTCCTAACACTTCCCCCTTGAAGTTTATCGACGTAGCTCCGAAGTCGGGGGTCTACTTGCAGTGGCCTTACTGGCTTGCAGATTTTGTGCGTCCACCGTCGTGGTCGTAACGCGTGCTCTGGCTGTGCCTCCGACGGAGCATCTAATGGGTTTTCCGCAATGATGCCGCAGTCAACAGTGTTCAGAAGCACTTCCAGACTGGACTCACTGGGTCTTGTGGACAGGATCTGCGCATTTGTCGGCCGGACTTGGTTTGTGTGCCGGATCCACTTGAATCTTGTTGAGCACTTTGCAGTGACGATTAAGGATGCATCTTGGAATCCACGCAGTGTCTGTCGCTTTAGTCGACAACCAACACTCACTTTCGCTGAAAGAGCGCGTGGTTGCTCCGTGATGCCGGTTGAACTGCTCCTCCATTCTTGTGTTGTGGTGACCAAACTGCATTTTCTGTGGCCGGATGTTTTCATGGGGTATTGGAAACTTCCTTCGGAACAGTGCCTCTGCTGATGACACTCCATTAGGGGGGTCTGGGTTTGGTGTCGCTCGATATAACAGCAGGAGCCTTTTCAAAGTCTGTTCCTTTGGTCTCTTCCTCTGAACTTCTGAAATGCCCACTTCAAAGTGTCAACGAAGCGTTCCGCCGGACCGTTCGACCGTGAATGAAGCGGTGGTGAGCGGACATGAGGTCTGTCATACTCCCGACAGTACTCTACGAACACGGACGATCTGAACCGACTGCTTTTGCTAGATGCAATAGTCTGAGCAATCGACTGAAAAATCGTCGGAGTTCCAGGACTGCAGTGAGAGTTGTGGGGCTGTTCAATAAAAAAATTTCTGGCCATTTGCTGTGGGCACCGACCACGACCAAAAAGTGCTGGCCACCACCTGGGCTTGCCTAGTCAATTTGAAGACGAGACCAGGGTTCGGTCGGTTTCACTCAGGGTCGTCGGTAGGCATTCACGGATGACTTGGATGCCTCACCACACCGCAGACAAAATTTGTAGATTCGCTCAATCTGGGAGTCCATCAAAGGCCATTAATATAACCCCATGCAAGGGCTTTCATCCAGTTTGTTTCCGGGTGCTCTTTATGGAACTGATTCAGAACGACTGGTTGCGACTCCTCTAGGATGACAACACGTTCTGAAGATAAAAGTCATCCGTCGGCTAGTGCTAGTGCGTCACACTTATTGAAGTAGAGTCTCAGTTCGTCTTTCGAGCAGGTACGCGGCCACTGATTGAGGTGATACTTGATGTCCTGCTGAAGCATAGGGTCCTGGTCTTGCCGGACCATGTCGGCACTTACTGGGAGAATGCGGACCGCTTCGGATGTTACGCGGTAAACCTCTGGTTTCAAGGCAATGGTGGCTACAGCATCCTCTGACTCAGTAGTTGCAGTGCAAATTTATTGACTGGAAGGTCTGTGGTACGCTGGTGGTACGCTTCAAGCCTACCACCTAACTATACTTCTTCCGCACTTAGTTGACATTCATATCCCATTTTAGGCTTACAATATTTATCCTTCTTGCTGACCGAAGAAGTCGTGACAGATCTTGATAAAACCCGATCAATGGGACGAGATGACTTAGTGTTTAGAGCGCAAATCTACTGACCGGAAGATCCCTGGTTCGAACTCGACCTATGTATTTCGACTTCTGTCTAAGCTTGGACAACCTGACAGTACCCCAACCCTCGTGCTGCCTTTGGGTGACGTGACATTTAGGCACCGAAAGGGTCTTACAGCTGAACGATTCCCTCTGATTCTGGCCAGTTTGAACCATCGAGGCACGACAGTGCGTCGGCTTGTTCGAGGCTGGTCCTGAACTGGTACATGATCTTGAAGAGTGAAGAGAGTGATCCATCTGGAGGCGGTTGGCGGTATACAGCGGAATCCTCCTCCAGCCGAACACACTAACTGGTTCAACGGACCTCGTCGGCAACCCATGGCAGGCAGCAACAAGCTGTAGTGACTGTCCCCGACCTAAAGCTGCCACCTTGACGTGGTGGTCGGGCTTAAGTGCTGCAGCAATCCCGCGGGCTATACTGGCTGGAACTTCGTTCCACAAGGTGCAACCATGCCAGGAAGGTCAAAGAGGAGCAGCCAGACCAAGAGCAGCGAGACCCCGTACTACGAGTAATCCTGCTACGAGGCGGTCTGGGGTTAAAGTCGTACTGTCCTCTACGAGGAGCTTTAAGCATCCGTACTCTATGTCAAATTGTCGAAGCGGCAATGTTTGCTGAAACGTTGCACTCCCTTAAAATCGATGTATGCTGGGTCTCCGAAACACGCATACAAGACCCGAGCATGGTTATGCATCTCAAAACGCCAAGGATGAACTCAGCTCTTTCACATTTCTCCCTCCGTGTGTCCGGTGACCCAGAAGCGATGACTCGTGGAATATATGGCGTGGGAGTCGCAATCAGCCCCACAGCTGAACGCGCTTTGCTGGATTGGATCCCAGTGAACAGTCGTCTCTGCGCCGTCCGGTTATCCAGTTCAATCAAGCTCAATGCCTCGCGGCATAAAAAGC
>NW_008751947.1:504032-506496 GCF_000715545.1 Opisthorchis viverrini
ATGATGATGATATGATGATGATGATGATGATGATGATGATGATGATGATGATGATGATGATATGATGAATGATGATGATGATGATGATAATGATGTAGTGACTGTCGAGATCGAGAAGTTAGCTGATGCAGGTTACGTCTCTGTGTGCAATACGTTCGAATGATGTAGTGACTGTCGAGATCGAGAAGTTAGCTGATGCAGGTTACGTCTCTGTGTGCTTGCAATACGTTCGACGTCCTTGATGTTCTCCGGGTCTGGTCGGTGGCCATATTCGTCAATGATGAAACTGTTGCTTTATCGACCGCATAAAGGTGCATTTTTCTTGATGCACTCTGAAGCCATACGACCAGGCGAGAAGCTGTCACGATTTATCGGGGTTTGAACCCGTTACGACGGGATCATGCAAACTGGCGGTAACGCCGGGTGCGTCCTTCAGCATCATGTCCATGATCTGTTGGAGCGAGATGGCCCAAGTGGTTAGATCGCGAATTTACTGACCGGAAGGTCCGTGTTTCGAATCCGACCTCAGCCTCTCGACTCCCCCGGTCTAGGCTTGGGTAACCTGGCAGTATCCCAGCCCTCGTGCTTCCTTCGGGCGGCATGGCAGCTAGGCACCGAAAGGGTGCTACAGCTGAACGCTTTCTTTCCATGATCTGTCGAAATATGGTTGGCGCTGTTTTGACACCGAATGGCAGCCGTTATACTGGAACACACCGCGGTGCGTATTGATGATCTTAATTTTTCGAGATTCTTCTTCGACTTCAACCTGGAGGTAGGTATCGTCCACATCAGTCTTCACGAAACTTTTACCCACATTCAGTTTCGCGAACAAGTCGTCTGGATGGAGTAGAGGTTATTGATGGGTATCCAGTGCAGCACTGAGATCGGTAAAAAAGTCTGCACACGACCGGATGGTCCCGTCATCCTTATTGACCAACGCGATTAGTGCGCCCTTGAAGAGCCTTCTGTAGGCGGTCCAGTTCCTGGTCAACGATAGGTAGCCCTTCGTATGATACTGGGCGTTTTGGCCTGAAAACTTGTTTGGCATTGCGGAGGAACACAGTTTGGCCCTCGCCTTTGTGCACCATCCAAGCCCGTCGGCGGAGATAGACTCATGCCGTTTAGGAAGTTCTCAGGTGAAGTGGGTTTATTCGAGGGCACCTCAGAGTGCTATACGCATCTCGGAAGCCGCTTAGGCTCTCAGTGCATTATGACAAGCTGGGTGAACACATGAGTCTCAAAGACCAGAATTGCTTTGGCTGTTTTGTGCTGTTTTGTGGTGTTAAAAAGACATATCGGTTGGTCCCAAAGGATGCATGTATCACACTATAATACGTACTCCATTGTTGCGAGCTTTGGCCACTTCGGGCGGAGAATATGAAACACCTTCAGGTCTTTGACCACCGGCATCTCAGAATCACACCTGGAATCGACTGGAATTGGTGTACTCGCAATGAGGAGCGAGATGGCTCAGCGGTTAGAACGCGAATTTACTGACCGGAAGGTCCATGATTCGAACCCAAATTCTGCCTCTCAAATTCTCCTGTCTAGGCTTGGACAACCTAACAGTATCCTAGCCCTCGAGCTTCCTTCTGGTGTTGTGACGGTTAGGCACCGAAAGGGTGCTAATGCCGAACCATTTTTGAACTACATTAGCTTTTGTGAACTAAACTGGTGTTATTTGGTAATTCAAATGAGTTCCTCACTGGCAATATTTTTCAAATGGGTTTTGTGCACAAGGACATAAGAGTTGGATAAGATAGTACTCAGTGACAGGCGGCTGACTGAAGGTGCGTTGACGTCTTTTATGGATGGCTTGTCTCGGTTATTGCGGACCCCTTGCACTGCCTCGCTGTCTTGCACATCACATCATTTAAGGGTTCCAGAGAGAGTCATCTCATGGTCCGGGTAGTAGGGAGAGACCTTGCCTCGTAAGTGCGCCAGTATTAATAAAAAACGATCAACTCTGAACAGCCTAATAATGCTTGTCACACTGCATTGTCTCGAGGAAATTTCTGCACCTCTTACCTGTCGACCGCTCTGTGGGTTCATTAATCCATGCTATTGCACTTGGCTTCTTACTATTTACGCTCAGATAGACTGGTCCTTGAAAGACCTTAGCGTGGATAGTTGTTGCATCGGAAAGCCTGCACGGCACACACCTAAATCCCCGCTTGAGTTCCTTGTCAGCATTTATCCGAGAAAGGAGGTTGCTCATCTGTTGTCCTGGGACAAACCCACACTACTCGCAGCTCCGAAACATCCAAAGTTGTGTTTCGAGCTCAACTTCATTGTTACGGTTTCGATAGTGCAGCGAGCAAACAATAATATGCGCGGACTGTGATGATATTCTATCCCCAACTATGTTGCCTGATCCCGACTCCTAGTACAGCGGTATGGTAAGAAGACTAATCTTTGTGTGCAACTGCAATGCTCCGAACAACAGGCGATAACGGAAAAATGA
>NW_008751947.1:506508-507859 GCF_000715545.1 Opisthorchis viverrini
TCTTGATTGAAAAATGCCGGGAGTTCGTTAGCACACACAAAGATACGGAGTTTTTGGGCATATTGATATTCATAACACCCCTCCTTGTAAAAAGTTAGTGGCAAACTCGACGATGGTCGACCTGGATACGTTTCGGCTGGCGTCGTCGTCGGTCTGTCCACCGCCTGGGAAGAAGTGCTGGAAACACTGAGCCGCCAGTCATTCTCTTTTTCAGCTTTCAGCTCAAGAGTATCGGACAGTATGTACAGTACCCGAACATACTGGAGTTTCCGGCGTGCTGTTGAAGCGATGGTTTTGATGTCTAGTCCAGGTGTCTTGACCAACCGACACATCGTACATCACACTACCGCGTTTGCGCACGATACGACCTGTAATCCACGCATCGTGTCCCGGGTGATAATCACGGACAAGTACGGGAGCTCCAGCTGCCACCGGTATGAACATTGACTCAGTAGATTGTATTGGCAACATGGGGCGAGATGGCCCAAGTGGTTAGAGCGCGAATTTACTGACCGGAAGGTCCGTGGTTCGAATCCGGCTTCCGCCACTCGACTTCCCCTGTCTAGGCTTGGGCAACCTGGCAGTATCCCAGCCCTCGTGCAAACTTGCAACCCTCGGGTGGCATGACAGCTAGGTACCGGAAGGGTGTTACAGCTGAACGCTTTTTTTCTGGCAAGACGGAAAGTTGCACAGTTCTCAGCTTACGGTCTATGAGTGCCTCTGCAAGTGACTGGTAGTTCACCATAGCATAATTCGTCGTCGTTCGGTACACAAACAGGAATCTCTGAAGGGCTTTGACGGATGTCTTTTCCCCTCGAGCTTTACGCAAGAATCTCTTGAATGTGTCGGCGAACCTTTCTACTTACCCATTTGGTTGCGAGTGGTATGGTGGTGAACGAACGTGTGTTATAGCATGAGTGCAAAGCCCACGGACTCAGCGTGGGTGAACTCTGTTACGAATAGAATATCGATTCTGATTGAGCGCGAGAACAAGAATGAATAGCGTAGAACGAATAGCGCTTTACTTGTCTAAGAATAGACGTACATAAGCTGAAAATGAAGGCGAAAGCATGGTTAATACGAAACGATAATGTGAGCACAAAGAATATTCATGACATTCACCCTGGTCGTTGGATTGTGTGTAGAGGGAAAAATTGGGTACAGGTATTGGATGAATGATTGTAAAAATCTAATGAGTAATAATGAGTGTGGTTGGCTTCTCGATTTCTTAAAATGTAGGGCCGTGTACGCTGCTGGAGCCTGGCTAAATCAGAGATGCTAGGGTCATATGTATCTGGAGATGCAGGTGCATTGCCCGGGCACGGGGGTGAGACTGAAGTATGATCGATAT
>NW_008751947.1:511373-530524 GCF_000715545.1 Opisthorchis viverrini
GAACCAAACTGATCAACATCTTGACTGGTGTCTTGTTTGCAAGTTTGTAGAAGATGGCGAGCATAAATTATATTCTTAGGACGACGTACAACTTACTGCAAGCCATGCTGGTTGAAAATGTTGGATTACACACGCAACTTACTGGACGTTGCTGTAGAGGACACCGGAATGATTTCTGGTCACTTGGAAAAGGCGTCAATCAAAACCACATAGGAAGTGCCACATATCGACCCTACGTAATCGATGTGGATCTGACATCAAGGCTTCTCAGGTCGAGGCTAGGGAACCGGTAGTTGATGTGGTGGGTTCTAGGCAGCTTGTTGACATAGGGAACAGCGTTTTACAGATTCAGTAATGTGCTTTCTCGCATTCTTCTGACCAACGCCATGGGACGTCCCTTCCGAGCAATTTATTTGGTGGGGATCGAATGCCGTGTAGCGAAGACAAGAATGCCGAATAATAGCTGATTAACTCCAAAAGGGTCGCAATGATGGAACATCCTCAGGAGGTGGAATCTGTTGTATGGGATCAGGATGACGACCAGACGCGTGGAAAATGAAGCCGAGATACTTCTTAGCTGTCAAAAAGAATTCACATTTCTCAGGACGGAGGCAGGGGCCATTGTCCTGAATGCGCAACAAAACGGCATTGATCCGACCAACAAGCCATTCGGGTGGAGCAGCAACGATTAGCACGTCGTCCAGGTATGCGACCACACCTGGAATGCCAGGAAATGATGCCTATCAATTGCTGGGTCAGTTTTGACGCCTAACGGGAAACGGGTGTATTGATACAGCCTGCGGTGTGTGTTGATTATCAACAGGGCGTGATTCTGGTGCGAATTCAACTTGAAGATATGCTTCAGCAAGGTCGATTTTCGCGATGAAATTCCTACCGTTCAGAACAGTGAATAGATCGTAGGGCACTGGTAGTGGATAGTCATTTAGACTGGTTGAGAAATCGGCACATATGCGGATGTCACCGTTGGGTTTCTTCACCATAACGATTGACATTGCCAAGGCAGAGTATGCTTCAGGGGACACAACCCCTTGTTCCGGTCGTTGAAGTTCGGCATCTATCAGTAGGGGGGAAGCATACGTGATTTGTTTCTTTGGACGGAAGACTGGCATAACGCCTGGCAGGAGGTAGAGGACTGATTGTGTCGCAGTGCATTGACCGAGACCGGATAGGAAACCAACTGGAAATCGCTTGATAAAGTCAGATGCATAATGTGGATGTGCCGTGGGAGACTGAACTGCATTGCAAATGACACGGATTGGAATGTCGGCTAACCCCAAGCGGTCAAACCAATCAATAGCCAATAAGTTCAGCTCAGCTGCGTTACGTAACACGACCCCACAAGTGTAGTTCCCCGAAAAGAGCACAGCATTGAAGCTCACCGGAATGTTTTAGCTCTCCACCACAGGCACTGGTAGCAGTTCGAGCCGCCTGTCTGATCGGAAGTTGCCCAAGCGTGTGCCACAGCTTTTCCGAAATGATGGTGCTGTCCGACGCAGTGTCCAACTGCAGACAGACTGGGTTACTATTGACAGTGGCTGTCAGATACTTTCGGTGGCCTAGGGTGTTGATACGGAACATAGACTGCAAACTGAGAGAGGAACCAACGGAGTTCGATTTCGGTTTGGGGCGGACGCCTGATGACTGACAATACTCATCTTTGTGTCTCACGGGTTTACATTGGCGGTACCGATGCTGTTTGTAGGGCAGAACCTGACGAAGCGCCAGGCTCCTCAGTGTCAACATTGTGAAGGTGGTGTCTTTGGGCCTTTGTTTAGCTTCGGACCAGAATACTGTATGGCCGATCTGTTCGGGCCGGAGTTGATAGAGCCAGGTTGTTGCGTGGACTTCCAAGTTGGAACATCGTGGTATCACGCTTCCGGTTGAGCAATCGAGTTTTCGAGGTGATGGCCTGCAGCATCATTGATGGGTCCTGCCCGACGCGGCTGAGGGGTCGGGTACGGATTTCTGCATCCGTCGGGGATTTTAGACCTCATATGAAAATCAGCGACTTCAACTTATCTTCCGTTAACAATCCGAGTTTGGACCGTTCGCATTCCCGGTCCACCATGCCAGAATAAGTGAGGAAGTCGTCTGTATCACTTTTCACCAGCTTCAGGTGCCGATAACGGATGTTGAAAATTGACGTCTGCTCGCCAAATATTTGCGAAAGCTTGTGAACTGTTTCGCCAAATGTGAAGTCACGTTCGTTCTTTGGAAAAATATAGTTAGCGTACTTATCATGCTCTGCGGGTCCAAGTTTATGGAGGAGGCGAACCTTCCAACTATCATCCTGAATCGAAAACTTGATCCTAAGCAGGTCTTCATAGCTCTGAAACTAGGCATCGAGATTTCATAGCAAAACTCGTTGATATTGCCAGCGATTCCGTCAACTGACTGTGGGAAGATCGACGCAGTCGGTGAAGCCAAAAATGTAGTTGATAGTCCCTCCGTAAGTACAGTTGTTGCCCAAACATTACTTTCAGTTGATCTGCCTTCATCTTGCATCACCAAGTATGTTACGGTTTCGAAAAAGCAGCGAGCAAACAACAATATGCGCGAACTGTGACGATATTATATCCCCAACTATGTTTCCTGATCCCTACTCCTAGTACAGCGGTATAGTGAGAAGACAAACAAAAATGCCGGGAGTTCGTTAGCACACACAAAGATACAGAGTTTTTTTTGGGATATTGATATTTCCAACATTCATAGTCCTCTTATGTGGGCGAGATGACCCAAGTGGTTATGGCGCGAATTTACTGACCGGAAGGTCCGTGGTTCAAACCCGACCTCTGCCTCTCGACTTTCCCTGTCTAGGCTTGGGCAACCTGGCAGTATCACAGCCCCCGTGCCTTTTTCGAGTGGCATGGCAGCTAGGCCCTAGAAGGGTGCTAAAGCTGAACGTAGTCCTCTTATACGAACCTCAGGAACCGACACGAACTTACCGAATCAAATCGTCATTAAGACGCTGTCGATCGGATGACTTCAGGTGGTCCCGCACCTTCAATGGTTCCCACCTCCCAGTCTCCAGCTGTAGGGCTGATCTGCTCACTGGTATACTGTCCTACCCGTACCCTCGTTGTGTACCGCTTAACTGTTTTGGCCCGCGCACTACACAGTCTTGTTCGTACTTTTTAATGAAGTGTTGGTTGATTCTCGAGCTTTGCCAGAATGACCAAGAAAGCCAGACGGTGATCCGCCGTCCGATTAAGAACTCATGACGCCCATTAATAGTTCGCAAACTAGCAGGTTAATTTCGTGCACATGTTTTCAATTTCTCTAAACTCATTTCAGCCTAACTTCCCTATCGCCTTCTCATAAGTCTTACCGCCAGTTGCCTGAGTTTTACGTGGTCACTCTGCAACCCTATATCCGTGACTGTTCTCCCAGTGCATTAGT
The DNA here is from genome assembly GCF_000715545.1 of Opisthorchis viverrini. Taxonomy (NCBI): domain Eukaryota; kingdom Metazoa; phylum Platyhelminthes; class Trematoda; order Opisthorchiida; family Opisthorchiidae; genus Opisthorchis; species Opisthorchis viverrini. The sequence continues at coordinate 514,794 of NW_008751947.1, forward strand.
CCCCGTCTCTGTGCAATCCATCACCCCACAGCATGAGTACTTTCAAAAAGTTCTTTGGTTCCAAGAAAAATGATGCTGGCAATGCCAAAGCTGCAGCCAAACAGCTGGAAGAAACCAGAGATTTGTTGACCAAGAAGTCTGAGTTCCTCGAGAAGAAAATTGAAGAGGAACTAAACACCGCCAGACGTTATGGAATGAAAAACAAGAAAAGTGAGGTTATATGCGAATTCATTTACCACTGTCCTTCTCTCTCTCTCTCTCGCGTTGTCAGTGGCCTTGAAAGCCCTTGCCCGTAAAAAGGGTTATGAGAACCAATTACAAAAGATCGACAACACTATCCTGATTGTTGAAAGCCAACTACAAGCCTTGGACAATGCCGGCATGAATTTGGAGGTTTTCCGTGTCCTGAAAAATACTTCAGAGTCGATGAAGGGTTTACACAAAAATATGTGAGTTATTTGAGCTGTTTTTTGATTAGTTTACCGTGTTTTATGTAGGAAGCTTGATAACGTGCAGGATATTATGGATGATATCGCAGAGCAGCGAGAAATAGCGCAGGAAATATCGGACGCGATCTCTAATCCGGCCACTTTTGGTCTCGAGATCGATGACGATGAACTGGCTCGTGAGTTGGAAGCCCTCCAGGTTAGTTCTGACTTGTTTTTTTTCACCCGTGTGACCTGTATGTATGTGTACGTGTCATTTGCACAGTACTTCTTTTCCTCACGCCTGTCTGCACTTCATTTCTTTTGGAGAAATCGTGGTTTTCTGTCCATTTCACTCGCCTTATGTGCGTGCGACATTTGTACAATTGCCAAAACGTGTTTGAGAAGACGGGAAGTATAAGCAGTAGTCTGTTTTCGCCCACCTGCAGAAATTAAGGTGGATCAACTGACGGCATGAGGTCAGGGTCGATGTGGCATAAGACTGTCTGTAAATGTGTTATTCATGTTTGCGTGTGGGCCGGATTGCTGACAGAGCGTCCAGACGGAAGTATAAGCAGTAGTCTGTTTTCGCCCCACCTGCACTGCTATGTGCAGAAAGTAAGGTGGATCAACTGACGGCATGACGCCTGGGTCGATGTGGCATAAGACTGTTTGTAAATGTGTCATTCATGTTTGCGAGTGGGTCGGATTGCTGACAGAGCGTCCAAAACTAGACGGGAGGACGATTAGGGCCATCAACCAAAAAAACCGTTCAGCTGTAGCACCCTTCCGATGCCTCACTGCCATGCCACCCGTAGGTTGCAGGAGGGCTGGATACTGCCAGGTTGCTCAAGCCTAGACAGGGGAAGTCGAGATCCAGAGGTCGGGTTCGAACCATGGCTCTTTCGGTCAGTAAATTCGCGCTGTAACCACTTGAGCCCGTCAACCAAAGCCTTTGGCTCATAAGGCTAACCGAAAGGCAGAGTTGGTTGGCGTGAGGCTGTCAGAGCAACGTGCATTTTTAAGGAGCATGTCGCCACATATGTTCTGACCCAAAACCTGAAGGACTAGGAGCCCCATCGACCAACCTGGTAATGGGGGAGGTTCTGTAAGTGTCTGACTTACACTTCCAGTATATCCGGTCGGGCCCCTTCGTAACAGACCCAAATTTGATGGGCGAGCGAATGGGTGGAGTGTAGTATTTCTTCGCCAGTCGAGAAGGATGCTGCTGTCTGTGCCCCCCTTTGGAATACCGTAAACCTCACTGGGTCGGTGTAAACAGGATTACGAAACGTTTAGAAAACGAGATGTTCAAATGAGCGTTCCTGGATTGGAGAGTTGCCTGAATGTTTGCGTGCCCAGGTCACGCCATCGCACAAGAACGAATCAGACGTCTAGATCCTCTAATTCTCCAAACTTGATTTCGTTTCAGTAGAGATTTCGCTGGGAAACACCAAAAGTACGCGTCTCACAAAACTCGGAGAGTTTGAAACCCAAGGCCTTCTGGCCACTGAACGCTCAACTGTTTGGTCAGAAACAGCCGATCAGCTGTGAGATTTCTTTCTTAGAAGTAGTCACTCGAGGAGCCACGTGATATGATTTCCGTGGGAATGAAGGGAAAGTGGCGTTATGTCCTGACTAATGGCGACCTATCCCACTACTGTCCAACCGCTTCTAACCTAAAGGTCAAGTGTTCAACTTCTGGCCGGACGGTCAAAATTCTCTGAGTTTTGTGAGATAGGCACTGATGGTGACTCTCGATAAAGGTGAAACAACTGTACAGTGCTTCTGAACTGTTCAGTATTGATTGGTTCCACTGACTTGGTGAACTCTTTATTGAAACGTTTCGAATCCCCTCACCACTACCAATGGGTACAGTTTGTTAAGTGTGGAAACAACGGCTAATCTAAAGTATCACCTTGGATGATTTGCTTTAGTGCAGCAAAAAGATACAAGCCGCTGGGTTTGTCTACTTCACTTGCTTTCATCGGTTTCAGTAACAAAACACGGAACGTTTATAAGACAGGCGTATTGCAACGAACAGTGAGAGAAATAACGATAATATTTTACAACTTGGGAAGTGAGGGCAGTCCCCAGTTTCAGAGCAGACAGGCCATTCGTTTAGTGTCAATAAGATATGCTACAACGCCTAGAATGAAGCCTGTGGGTCACACAGATGAGGTCTTTTACGTACGTGATAACATGGCGTATTAAATGACGAGTGTAAACCATGCTACCGGATAGGTTTAATTCAAAGTTGATCCAATCGGAGCTGTGTGCTGCTGCTGCTGTGTGGTTACATTTGAGTATACGAAGCGCGCATCCTTTCAGGCGGAATTACCACCACAAAAAAGCGGACGGTTTCATGTGCTTGCTACGCAGACCTACAAACATCTGCCTTAAGATGTATCCCGCGACCTAATTGGGACTTGTTTCAACCACTCCAGACCAACTGTCCCAGTTTGTCCAACCACGTGTTGGCCAAAAGTTCACATGCCGTCATGGTCGATCCGAATTCGCGTTAGTTCTACCCTGGGCCACATCGGTTTCTGACGCTGCGCACAAATACATTCGGACTACTCATACGAAAAATGACGTCGTTCGCAAGTTGTTGCATTCGTGACCTTTACCCAGTTATCTTCAGCCATTGGTCTATTTTGTGGTCATTATCTTCGATTCAGTCTTTAATACACTTTTTACAACTGCGAGATTTGACGGATCTTTGCTAAAAGGTGAATTTAAAGTTTACATCCGTTTTGGAAGGAACCAACAGTGTCCATACTTCCATGTCGTGGAGACACAGAGTCAAGCTGAGAAAGTTTTTAAAGTTGACCTTGCGACGCAAAACTGGGTGATTCTCAACCCGATAGGTAAGGTGGAGTTTACTATTCGCCTCGGTTTGAGCTCTTGGTTGTTGGTCGCCAAGCGGATTTGTATCCATGACCGCATGAGGCCAACGTGGCACCGTCGCCCATCGGTACTGCACAGGCTGGACATATGCGATATTTGTCTTCTAGGGCTGTTCACTCAGCCACTTTCAAGAACCCGACCTCCGCCTCTCGACTTCCCCTGTCCGTCCAGCCTTGAGCAGTATGACAGTATCGCAGCCCTCCCACTTCCTTCGCGAGGTATGTGAATTTTCGCCGAACTTTATTGAACCACTCACACCAGACGCGTCACCCGACGAATGTACCCAGTGTCAGAAGGCGTTGTTGCTCAGTCAGGTAACTTGGATGCAGATTTCTTTGTGCTTAAATCACAACACTGTAAATGGGGTCCGGAACCATCAGGGTTGTTGCTCCAGACGATGATGAGGACGCAACACAAACACCACATTTTAGAGTCGATTCACTGAAGTTTTCAGAGACTTTTTGTAGCTCTATGAGCGTCCCAACTCGACTGGAGAGAAGCCAACAACTGGCAGACAAGAACCACTTGACGGAGAACTCAAAGAAACAAGATTTGACATCCTGCTTACTGAAAAGAGCTTTCATATAAGATAATTTGCGTTGTTTCTCCAAAAGATATTAGTTTCCGTTTTCCCCGCGTTGTGTGCTAACAAATGTCATCTGAAATCAGGATTAGACACCGTACCCTTCCTGGTTCTTTCATTTCACAATGATGAACATGTACTGGTAAACTTGTGTGTTTGTCTCACCAATGTCTTTGTCGTTGTCCTCCTGTTCTAGGCGGAAGACCTGGAGAGGCAGATGTTGGATGTAGGTCCGTTGCCCGACGTCCCAAGCATTCCGAGCCACGAAATTGCAGGTCCCTCCACGGTCAAACCTCAAGCCGATAGTAAGTTGACCTTTTCATTTGATTCGTTGGTCCTGGAGTAGGCCAGTCTGTTCCTCATCCAGGTGTAAACGAACAGCTCAATATATGACCATTGTGATTTATTGATTGTGTCCAGACCAAAGTACTTCCAGCATAGTTGCTCATCCATTATTACGCTTAGTTGATTCACAATGTCGCAACTGCTCGTGACAACAAGCTAAATGACGGCAACTACCTGAGGCGTTCTCATGTGAAAGATCAGATATGATTTAATACATTATGTCACGTGATAGACCATACTGGTAGAATCCTGCTCCATGCGGTTGTTGTTGTCGTTTCTGGCTACCCGAGATTTCTCGACAGACGCTAATCCTTATCTTTATTGAAGCGTACTGGTAGACCACACCTGAGTTCGTGCTCAGGTGTGTTCGCAACACCGACACCGTGCTTTCGTCGCAAACTACTACTCTCAATGGCACACAAAGTTGGTTTTCATAGGAGACTCAACTGAATCCAGCGCAAAGTTGGTTTTCATAGGAGACTCAACTGCATCCAGCCGAATCTGTCGTTTATGACGGCCCGCTTCAACTGAATGTGCTGCACCAGGTCGCCTCATGTTTCGGTTGATACGACATTCGGAATGTCGCAACACGTTGTTCTCTGTACGTAGCACATTTCTCATAAGGTTGCTGAAAACTCCTCGACAGCCCAAGACCGGTTTTGCCCTTCGTGGGGCTCATCAGGTAGGCACCATCAACCTTATGTTCTACTGGAGCCAAACTTGAACAGATTTTATCAGGTACTCCCATTTGCGCACGAATTTGGTTTTGACGGGAGGCTCAACTGAATCCAGTTGAAGCGGACCATCATAAAGGACAGATTCAGCTCGATTCGGTTGATTCTGCCTTCAGAACCAAATTAGTGTGCAAACGACTGTGTTGTGCAAAATCTGGTATGTAGTAGGCAGAAATAGTGTGCAAACGACTGTGTTGTGCAAAATTTGGTATGTAGTAGGCAGTAAAGCATCATCGTCAATACTGATGTTGATGATCATGAGGTTGGCGGGAACTCGATGGCGCATCATCGTCAACACTGATGTTGCTGTCTTAGATGGTCATGAGGTTGGCGGAAACTCGATGAATTCGCCTACCTCATGAGACCTAAGGATGACGGAACATTTCGTGGCCACCAAAGAGTTTTCAGCAACCTCATGGCTTGTGTGTTCCGTCTAGTGTGAGTGAGGCTCATTGCTACATTGGACTGTCGAATGCGAATGCCCTCAAGGACATGCCCCGACAAGCTCGGACCTCTGTACAGCTTTCACTCATCTGAATTAACCCTTCTCAACAGTTTTTATCAAGATTGCAATCGTGCTGCTGTAAAAGGCTTTTTTTATCATCTCTGTCTGTTTCTGGAGTTCCCAACTGGAGCGTCATCCTTGTCATCATCATCATAAACAGCAGCATCAGTGTTCAAAACGATGCTTCACTGCCGTACATTTAGAATACAAGAACGACTCCTGTCAGAAATCTTGGTCCATGAAAAGTGGAATAAGTCAGTAGAAAAGTTTCTTTTGGACGCTACTGAACTGGACAGGCGGGTTGTCATTCCTTCCTTTGTATTGGCACGGTTATTTTGGACAGCCTACCCAAAACAGTGCCGTATCTGAGTTCCGCCTTGAACCGAGCTCATCAGTGGTCTACCTCATCGACCAGGTCGTTCAAAGGTGCGCACAAATTCGGCAAACCGAATGTGACTGACTATAACTGTGTCATGCGTATTCACGTAGCCTTGCGTACTGACTAGTAGTCAACCGAATAGTGAAGCCACAACAGCGTCCCGATAGCCCTGTCCAAAACAGAACACCGTCATTTGAATAAAATCGCTTGTTCCTATCTTTGAGGTTTTTGAGCTTTGAAGTTCGACCGGGTGTTTCTTGTGCACTAGTCCTCTCGAAGATGGCGCGTAGCGAAGGGGCCTCTTTCGAAATCGATCTCTGTTTGATAAAACATTCGATATCAAAGGAACGTTGTTGCCACCGCGTGTCAAACAAATCTCTCTTATGAGACCACACTATAATGCTGAATCGCCTGCCCGTTACAGTCTTTCTATCTAACTTATTTCCATACCTATTCCAGCGTCCCGATAGCCCTGTCCAAAACAGAACACCGTCATTTGAATAAAATCGCTTGTTCCTATCTTTGAGGTTTTTGAGCTTTGAAGTTCGACCGGGTGTTTCTTGTGCACTAGTCCTCTCGAAGATGGCGCGTAGCGAAGGGGCCTCTTTCGAAATCGATCTCTGTTTGATAGAACATTCCATATCAAAGGAACGTTGTTGCCACCGCGTGTCAAACAAATCTCTTTTATGAGACCACACTACAATGCCTGGGTTGCTGAATCGCCTGCCCGTTACAGTCTTTCTATCTAACTTATTTCCATACCTATTCCTTACAGCATCAGAGAAAGACCTCGAGGAGTTGATGGCATGGGCAGAGTAATCAACAACACGGTTTGCTAACCTACGCCCGTTCCTTGTAATTCCCACACCGCACTGCCGCGGGTCCCTTCATCCTACGCGCGGGATTCCCTGTGAATTCCTGGTGGCGTAATATGTTCATTAACTGATTTGATCTGACTTTTTTGATTTGTTACCAACTCCTCCTTCATACTAACACTCGTCACCCCCCTCACCACCTTCTCACAGCCACTCTTCTGGTTATTTTTCTAGCGCTTTTGTCGTTAACAAACGTACGACCCGTTTGCTTTCTTCACTCGCTGATGTTATTCCAACTGATATTTGCTTTCTGAACCCTCCCAGTTGAATTGTTGGCGGAGGACGTTCTCTCACCACCGCAAACCATTGATGATACGTTGTTCGTCGACTCTGTGACAAATTTTCCTATATTGGAAAAGAATGTTTAAAATAGAATTCAAGATTCTTTTTTTTGGAGGCTGAAGTTTCTGGCCACACCATTGTTATCTATGCACTGATCCAGTTTCAACTCCCATACCTGATACAGTTGTAGGACATATGTGTCCCTGGTGAATTCGTTGATTAGTTGCCGTTTTGAAAACCGGTCGATAAGCTCGACACGGAGGTCAACAACTCGAATTCGGCTCCGCTAATTAATTCGAAATTTTGTTTACGCGCACTTTTCGCCTCAGGAAAGCCCATTGGCAACTCGGTTTTGTTTATTGACTTCTGGTCCCACCTTGCTTTTTCGTCCACTACGTTAGCTTGAGGCAGCTTCTAATAAAGGTGGACACGGAAGTTTTTACAAGGTTACGGCAAAGGCTTTGTGATGAAGCGAGAAGCGTCTTGTTGCAAATGCTCGATCCTGATTGGCTCACATCCTGACCAATCAGCGCATTAATTCCTGAGATGACTATTTACCGTTTCACCTTCAGGCAAGTGTCGGCCTACGTCAGACCTGTTCGACTCATCTGGGGTTCTGCGCTGAGAGTCACTCAGTACAGTCAGATTTCGCAATAACTCCACGAGTGACCCAGATGCTTTTGAGATTTGTATGCTTCAGTTTTGTTGACTTACCCTCAGCTCAGTCAGATTTATCTCGTATCACTGATTCAATAGACAGCGGTGAATGGTCTACTCACAGTACAGTTGTCTTTTATCCATAGGTACCAATACCCTAGCTGCTAAACTTGTGATATCTACAAAGTTTGACACCGTCACGGATGGTGTTTTTTTGGTAATTTACCTCGAAGTAAGTGTGGTCAGTCCCTGGGATTTCACCTGGCGGCCATCCCACTGGTACAGGAGTTTCGATTACCTGATACACAGAACAGCAGCAGCCAATCTCAGGCTTCCCACAACTCGGTCGCCGGTTCCACCTGTATACATGTATGTGATCCACGACCTGGCACGCAATTCGCCTAACAATATTCAGAACGTTATTGAGGTTACTCCCTCAATTCTATTAGACTTCCAATTAAAATATTCGGAAAATATCAGTCAATGCGGTTTCAACGTAATCACGACTTAAAACGCGAAGTTCCTAAAACATACGTCATGTTGTTTGCTGAGTTTGGATCACCTGCTGGTTTAGGTCACTTTGTTGACCCAAGGGACCTTGAACTCACAGATTCTGCAAAGTCACAGATTCAATTGGCTGCTCAACTGACATGAGCCATACACTATTTCAATCAAATAGATTAAAGGATGGTGGCATACAGCGGGGTGTTCAGAGAGAAATTCTGCCTAAAGGAACGTTCGAATAAGCGGGAGCGGCACTCTGGTAAGACTGAGGATCTAAACCACGTGCAAACGTTTTTTTTGGCCAATGAATTTGGGTGCAAGTCCAAGGGATTCAGGGGTTATAAACTCAGAGGTTGTTCGACCAAACACCACCACCATCATCATTGTCAGCTTAAGAACCGCGTACTCGTCGTACATTGGTTGTAGCTGTCGCAGTTTCGTTCATCGATGATTTGGGGGAGGGGGTAGGTAGCTGCGCATTGGAGGCGGGAGCTGATAAATTGGTGCATAAATCCAGCACTGTTAGTGAGCTGTCAAGTGGAGGGATTGGGAATGCAACCATGCATTGAAGGCAATAGCTTGGATGCACGAGCGCCATTGAGGGCGCGACTGGGTCATGTCTCACAATGTCTCTAACCATTGCTGTGACAGGTCTCGGGTCCCCATCCAGGAAGACGGCAATGACCAGCGCAGTTGAGTTTGCTGGTAATAGCTTATATACTTCGCTACCAAATCATTGTTTGACCACCTCTGGCTCTCTTCCACCCTTCACGTAGTTTCGCGAAGTTTCGGAAGTCGGTCAACCGGCATACGCAACACGTGGCCAAGCCAGCGCAACCTATGCAGTGTGATCAGTTCATTTATCAAGGGTGAATTATTTCTCCCGAATGCCATTCGACGAACTTCAGCATTGCTGATCCGGTGTTCCCACCAGATTCGAGCAATGGTCCGAAGACATCGACAAATCACCGCTCTGATTGTCTGGGGTGTTATGTAACTAGATAACCACTCATGGTGATGTGAGGAGATCTGGTGATATTCGAGGGAGGGAATTTCAGTGAAGCCAATCTATGCTGAGAAGTTGAGATGCGAAGCATCTCATCTTATTGGGGATCGTCAACAGTGTGCATCTCACGATGCCCAGAGAATTTCGAAGAGGCTACCTTCCGGCCAGTGGGTAAACACTATCTTTTGGCCACGCGTGGCTGATCAGCGGTGTGATAGCTCACACTCAGACAGGATGTAACGCCTCTCATCTTCTGAGCAAGGAAACCACATAACGTGGTCACTTATTGACTGGCTCCTCGAATGACGACTTCTCAGATGACAGTTATCTCAAACATCAAGTGTGTACTCCACTGTTCCCCAAGTTTGAAATATGAAATTGAAGAAGTCTCCTTGTCTGATAACAATGCGTATACACTAGGCTTAAGTAAAACACTGGGTTTCATTTGGTCGCGAATGCAAATAGGCTACATTTTCAATGGTGGTGACAAGTTCGATCTGGATGTCCAACGTGGCTTCGCTGCCGTTTGAATCAATCTCACGTCAGCTGAAAGTACAACGCGGGTTTTTGCCGTGATTTTTTGTGAAACGCAACTATCGGTTTCCCGCAAAGGACGAAAACGCGGGGCGTAGAAGGCCTAGAAGCTGACCCACAGGCCACGTGCTAAAAACAATTCGTTCGTTGTCAGCTGACCCTAACTCAACTCTCATCCGATCCGGAGCTCAATGATCGATAGATGAGATACAAGGTTGAATTCTACTCATCAGTCCATGTACTGCAGGAAACAAGCGCCCTGAGGCTGAAGACCCTTGCCGAGCCATTGATCAATCATCCGGCGCAATCAGGATGTTTTGATTTTATTGATTTATCGTATTGACTCACACCCACAAATTGATGTCACATATGCTGTCCGTCTTGTGATAGACGGAAATTTGTGAAACTCATTCATTCCGAAACGCTGCTGTTTCTCCTTTCTCCTCTATGTTGAACACTAGCTGAATGGAGCCATTTGTCACAAAATAACTGGCCAGGCTTTACTTTGAAACTGGATATCGTCTTTGGTGCCTGTGGCAACTGCTTGTCGTTTAGTAGCTTTTCTTGGTTATTTGATTTCTATGCCTCTGGTATGCTTCGTTTCAACTGCAAACGGTGTGAGACTTGTAATACCTGTGGGGTTGGAATATTCCCGGGGAAGAAGACCAGAGCAGCTTTTGTGAACTTGCGTTACCTGTGACATAGGCATGACATCAGTCTATTCGTCAAAAGGCAAGATTGCTCAAGCGGTTAGAGCGCGAATTCACTGACCGGAAGGTCCGTGGTTCGAACCCGACCTCTGCCTGTTGATAACAAGGCAGCAGAAGGGTGTTACAGGTGAACTTTTTTCAAGGATCGCCTTTATAATGCTGCGGTGCGCTTCCTATTACTGTACGGATCAGAGACCTGGCCACTGCGAACCGACGACACCAAAAGACTTTCAGTATTTGACCATCGATGTCTTCGAAGCATTGCTCGAGTCTGGTGGGAACAACCGGATCAGCAATTCTTAAGCACGTCGAACGGTATTCGGGAAAAATAACTCACCCTTGATAAATGAACTGATCACACTGCATAGGTTGCGCTGGCTTGGCCACGTGTTGCGTATGCCGGTTGACCGACTTCCTCGAAGGGCTCTTTTCGCGAAACTACGTGAAGGGTGGAAGAGAGCCAGAGGTGGTCAAACAATGATTTGGTAGCGAAGTATAAAAGCTATTACCAGCAACCTCAACTGCGCTGGTCATTGCCGTCTTCCTGGATGGGGACCCGAGACCTGTCACAGCAATGTTTAGAGATATTGTGAGACATGACCCAGTCGCGCCCTGAATGGCGCTCGTGCATCCAAGTTATTGCCTTCAATGCATAGCTCCCTTCACAATCCCCCCACTTGGAAGCTCACTGACAGTGCTGTATTTATGCATTAATTTATCATCCCCCCGCCTCCAATGCGCAGCCACCTACCTCACCTCACCAGATCATTGGTGAACGAAACTGTGGCAGCTACAACCACTGTACGACGGGTACGTGGTCCGTATACCTGACGATGATGATGATCTCGAATTAACCGGGTTGGATAATAATGCTCTTGGACGTTAATTTTCTATCATGTAACTACCGAGTGAACATGCTTGTAGATACTGAGGGCCTTTGCAATAAGCGTGACTATCTGGGTCACCAGGTGCCTTGTGGCGAACAGTAGGCGAGTGGAACTGCGCATCTGCACGTCACGTGCTTTGTGGCGTTTTCAGAGTGAGGTTGCAGAGAAATATCGTAGTCGTCAGATATTAATCATGGATCGTTTGTCACGGATTTGTTCACCAATAACTTAGGACATTTCGGGTCGTAGCTCCAAGCCATGGAGTTGCTTAGGCTACCAATCGTATGCCTAGAGTGTAAATACTTTCTTCGTGTACCACGTGAGTGTCAACCTCCAACGCAAACGGCAGTGGTTTACAATTACATAACCAGCGGATTTTTCATGAAGGAAACTACTCATGAGGTTGCTGAAAACTCTTCGACAGCCCACGACCGGTTTCGCCCTTCTTGGGGCTCATCAGTTAGGCGCAGTCCCCTAGTTTCCATCAACATTATGTTCTATTTGAACCCGAATCTGATTGTTCTTTCACGTACTCGAATTCAGATTGTGCGCGGTGAGCTCGTTGAGCGTTTTGTTGGAACGGTAGCAACTGAACTCTGCTTAATTAGATGGAAGTTTGCACACAAATCAGTTTGTCTGCCGGGATCGGACCGGTCGCGGCTTATATTGATCACATTTAAAAAAATTGTAGTGGATATGTTATGGATTTCGTTTCAGAAACCGATCAAATCAGCCGACAGTTGGTCAGAAATCAGCTACTTCACTCAGCCTGTCGGAAGGCAAGCTGGTGCTCCGAATGAGGATGCTGAAGGGTTCGCGTAATATCTTTTCCCATTGGTTTGAAATCTCCTAATAGCTGCTGCTCCTACACTTGTCCCAGATTCCATTTCAAGCGATCCGTCTGTTAAAAAATGACAAAAAGATCGAATTTTGATATCCGAAAACGACCGGTGGTCCGCTAGCATTCCTTGGTCGTAAAGCAGTCATAAATTCATCTTTTAGTTGTCCGTCTATCTACGATGATGTCGTAAACCGTGTGTGTAAATTCATCTTTTAGTTGTCCGTCTATCTACGATGATGTAAACCGTGTCTGTCCCGTATGCTTTCTCACTGTTTGAGGTCGAATGGAATATCGCATCTAAACAGCAGTATCGTTGTTCAAATTTCAGAGGTCAGACTGTCTCTGGTCCACGAAGAGTTGTTGTTAGTGTCTGATAGCGAGAATGGGCGATGTCTGTTGGATGCATCCAGGACAGACGTGTTCGCTACTTGTGAAGGAATCGCGGGATTTCGCCACAAATTCCAGTCCATAGCCCCAAACGTCGTCCCGGCAGGAAGTGATTGTAGACTTGTTTAACTGATAAGTTGGACCTCTATGTGGCATGAGTACATTAATGCAACCGGTGAGACGAATAGTTCGTCACAAATTCGATCACATCGTTCACGACTGTCATTTGGCCGATGGCATTCTCGCACAAAAGCCGTTGGCTTCACTGAGTAGATTCCACTCCCAGCCATACCGGACAGACAGAACTATTTGGTGTCGACGAAGTGATTTGATCATCAATCTGAACGCTTCATGCTTGGTCCCTATTCTCTTTGTCCTCGGTGATCTAAGTGGTAGCAGCTGAGAAACTGAACTGTACTCGAATACAGCTGTCCTGTTTGCGAAATCGGTAATGCAGTGTCTGTCCCGGTTACTACCGACGGTTATGCATAACAGTGATTGAATCCTTAAAAAACATTCATGATTATCGAAAAAGTTTGGTGACAATCGGTAGGTTTATTGCTGGGCAACGTTTCGCTATTGACACAAAAGCTCCGTCAGGCCAAGTGACTAGGTTCCGAGATTGGCCGAGATTTAAGGTTGAAGGAGAACCATTCAGCTAAGTCAAGCTAAATCTCTGTTGGGTGTCGGCCGAGTGGTTTTTGTGTCTTAGGGTCGGTGAACAAGTGTTGGGCCCATGGTGAACCTGCATGTGTTTGGGTCCAATCTAGGGACTAGTTCTTCTGGTTCGGTCCATTTGATGATCCCTCTTGAACGTCGTTCGAACTTTCTGTCCGTCTGTGTGGGTGAGCTAGTGCTAAGATATTTTCATAAAGGAAACTACTCACAAGGTTGCGGAAAACTCTAAGATAGTTGTGTAAGTGGGATGCTGTGAACTTTAGCCGGGTCGGGATTTCCACCCCCACCCCTAGTTTTTGATAATGATTCTACGTGGATTGACAACCACACAGCCACTAGTCAACTCGGCTTATCTATGACCGCTTTCCATACGCTCGCCATTTCCACATTCTCGATTCCATTCACGCTGTGATGCTTGGTGATTTCCACCGCCTCGGCTATCAGCCGCTGCGTTGTGAATCGCAGTCCCCGTCTTAAAACTTCCGCATTCTTCAGATCAATTCTATATCCCGTGTCTAAGACATGTACCGCCATCGCTGAGTCTTTGGCCAGCGAACGAAACGGCCAGGGGTATGCAATTCTGATGAGCTCTTATAAGGGTGAAACTAGTGTCCAGTGGTGTGGACTCACCAGGATGCTTGCGCCGGGACAGCAGGACGATTGATCAAACGGGACTCATGTGAGTGCGCATTCTACAATCCCATAACCAACAACAACTAAGACGACTTTCAAACCGAATTTTTCGTTCAACACTATACATAAAATCACACATTTGGACGCTTTTGCTCTCCACGGATTTTACCTTCGAAGTTGTGTTCAAATCTCAACATTTTGGCATATCGGGGCTGGGTCAATTACCTATCATATGCCATCTAACTTGTGTAGGCTGGGATGATGCAGTAAGACAAATCCTTGCGAATGCTTACCACAAGCTTGTCTATCTCCAAAATATTTTGTTTTTCTGAGACACGCGTGTGAACTCACCGTCACGTGAAAATCAAAAATCAATATACCTTCGTCAGCCTGCAGCTTTTACTTCATGTGATGAGTTGACACACGTGTTCTGAAAGCCGCTCAGTAAACTTACTAAGCGAAATTCAGTGGTTCATTGTGACTGACACATGCATGGTTCGATGGACTGACTGAATTGATTTCCAAGTTCCATCGAGGGGTGAACTATCGATTTCAGAGCTGACAGTCCGCGCACTGATTGCTGGCGAAACGTTCGCAAACGAAGTCCCAAGATCCCCTTAATCTACAATCGTGAGCGAAATTTTGCTCCAGCACGTCCTTTCTTTGGAGTCACGACAATAATTGCACCAGGACAAAAGGAGTGATGTGGAATCGAACCTTACAAATCCAGCAAGCACCTACAACTAACCAGATTGTTTAAAATTTTTCCTCCACACTCTGCAATTGTACATATGATAAATCATTCTCCTAAATGTATCTTTTCCCAATGTACACAAAAAGTACTTTCTCCTCTGGTGACCTTTCATCGGGATGCCACCGTGGAAACAGCTGTTAGCAACTGAATTCTTTCCGTGTTTATTTTCTCCTCTCTCCAGGAGCCATGCCTCCTGAGTAGATATTGTGACTTGGCCAGGGCTATTTCATACGTAAGTCACAGCAAGATCTACGCAGCAAGCCATCCATCCGTATCACAGTGCTCACAGACAGCAAGATCTACGCAGCAAGCCATCCATCCAGTGAAATAATTGATTGGTCAATGCCGCGGTACGCTCCATATTACTACACCGATAAGAAACATGGCCACTGCTCGCTGAGGACATCAAAAGACTTTCAGTATTTGAGTGTCGATGTCTGCGGAGCATTGCACGAGTCTGGTGAGAACACCGGTCCAGTATCGCTGAAATACGTCGAATGGTATTCGGAAGAAACAACTCACCCACGATTGATGAACTGGTCACACTGCATAGTTTACGCTGGCTTGACAACGTGCTGCGTATGCCAGTTGATCGACTGTGATGAACATGACTGATACCCTATTCATTGCTCTATTCATTATTCCCTTGTTTTACTATTACATATGGTGTACATATACGCCAATTCGAATACATACGTGCTGTTTGCTATGCTGCACTGAGTTCTGGACTTCTAGTTCGTTTGGTTATACCGATATACGTGCGAAACTTAATTCTCACATTTTGGCGTCGCGATTGGAGCGATTCATTATGCCTACCGAAATGGAATCATTAGATGTTAATTCAACTGCGCGAGACGTAGAGGATTATTTGGAATGGTTCGACACATGGTGTCTCACAAAATCTGATATGGATGCTAAGAAACTCACAGCATATTTCGTTCACTTCGTTGGTAAGGAGGCGTATACGTTGATAAAAAATTAGTATATTCTGAATTTCCAGTCGATATTTCCTACGCTGCATTGATGAAAAAATTCTTCAACACTTCAAGCCGATTAAATTCGTAGCAGCCGAAAGAGCTAGGTTCAATATGTTGACCCGCTC
>NW_008751947.1:533603-537907 GCF_000715545.1 Opisthorchis viverrini
TCACTGCCGTCTTCCTGGATGGGGAACCCGAGACGGGCCACATCAATGGCTGGAGACATTGTCAGACATGGCCCAGTCGCGCCCTGAATGGCGCTCGTGCATCCAAACCATTGCCATACCTTCCGATTTGCTCACTTAACTGTCCATTGACAGTCCTATATTCACGCGGCAATTTATCAGCTCCCACCTCCAAGTACCTGCCGACTCCACCTCCCCAAATGATCGGCGAACGGAATGTGGCAGGTATGGAAGCCATTATCTGCAAACTCAGCTGCGCTGGTCATTGCCGTCTTCCTGGATGGGGATGTGGCCCGAGACGGACTACATCAATGGCTGGAGACATTGTCAAACATGGCCCAGTCGCGCCCTGAATGGCGCTCGTGCATCCAAGCCATTGCCATACCTTCCGATTTGCTCACTTAACTGTCCATTGACAGTCCTATATTCACGCGGCAATTTATCAGCTCCCACCTCCAAGTACCTGCCGACTCCACCTCCCCAAATGATCGGCGGACGAAAATGTGGCAGCTAAAACCACTGTAAAACAAGTACACGAATCTTCTTCTGATAATGATGGATAGATATTTCGTCCTGTAAGTGGAACCGGTCTCGGCTGAAAGCGCGAAAACACGGGACAAATATTTCATCACTATTGGGAATGATCAGCACTGCCGGGGTCCAGCCAAATTGATCAAGGACGAAATTCTCCCCTTATGGTAACTTTTGCAAGCAAAAACCCAGCTTTGAAACTGTCGTTTATTTGCGCGAACTTACCTGAATACTGTACTGAGGAGAAAAGTAAAGAAAAACGAAGAATGAAGAGGTCTTGTGGCAGCCTCTCACAACTACTCTGACTTTTCTGCAAGTTTCACAATCAGCCAGATAGACTGGATAGATGCACCCACGTCTCCCAAATTCTCTTGTCAACCACGGTAATACTGCTAACATAGTGATGTTTGATCGAACGAACCAGTAGATTTCATCTCCAAGAGAGGTCAAACGTTTCATAATCTCTTCCCATTATACAATCCATACCTTCGCCCATTGGATCACGACATTGTAGATTGCGCACGAGGAAGGAACTCATCTTGGTCTACAATGCCATTGATTTAGCCACCTGGGTTTACGGTACTGGATGCATTCCCAATCTGAGCTGCTTGCCAAGTGTCCAAACACTCATTTTGTAATAAATATTCTTGCTATTGTGTTCGAACTAGTGAAGATTTTGGGACACTGGCAATCAAAGTCTTGAACACATTCCAAATTTCTTGCTCTAAGTGACCGTATCTTAAAAAAAACAAAAAAAATAGCCACTGCATATCGACGCGTCCCTCATCGATGACAACAAAATCAGAAGAGAAAATTTAGGCCTCACTACCACGTCAATTTATTCGAACAGAATGAAAAAAGGAAAAAAGACGGGAGATGGGGATGACTTACGGCTAGCCTACCACAAGCACTCGAGGTCGAAAGACTGACGCGTCTTCCACAGGTGACATTCCAAAATTATTAATCGATGTGTCACCCTTCGGACCCCTCTACCGCCACTTTGTAAGTTTTTTAAGGAAAAATTTGCTTGCGTCGCTGAGCTTTCCGGGGTCCGACCACAACTTTCTTCGAAACGTGGACAGGATTTTCATTCATAAATGTATTGACTGCAATGTTTTCACCACATAAGCGGGAACCGAAGAACAAGGAAGAGCCGGCGGTCACAAATTTCCGGTGGAAGAAAGCGATAAAGGAACACCTAGAGCGAACGAAATAGCACAAACCACCAGATGGACCGGGATGCACAAATACTGCGATCTAAAATACTTGAAGATCATGTGACATGCAGAGGAATCAATGACAATCTGGGCTTCGGGAGGAGATTTACCTAACCGGATAACAACACCCTTAAACAACTGACCTGTGGGGTCAAGGACATTGAGTCAGAAAATTGTGAGCGGCAGAAAGAAGGCACACACACATGCTGAGTTGCGAAAGGGCTAACAGACACTGTCTATTCTGGACAAACACCAGTTCCCGTTGGCGGCAAGATTGTTGCTCAGAGCAACAATAACTTGTGTGCGATCATCACACAATCGGAAATTTGTAGACTTCTGTGAGCGTTAGAACGAATGAAGTTTAGTGTTGCTTTCAAGGCCATGGATAGAAATGGTAAAAATGAGGATGGACGCCTTACCTGATGTTGGAATGAGATGAGGACAGACACAAATCCTTGAAAGACTTCAGGGATGGTGTTCTGCATATGGAACACCTGTTGTATTTTCACGACTGCATAAAGCAGCTGGTCAGTAGGGATCGGAATTAACTGTTCAGATCTAGTCTCAGTCCAAATACTGGAAGGCTTTTCAAAGCATGTCCACAACTAAGTCAGGCAACTTCAATTCATCAGGAGCCACCACATTACAAACAAGATCAGATGGACCACATCTAAGTCAGCGTATGACGGATCGATGCGATGGATCGATATTCGTCTTCACCAAAGAAGACCTTGTCTCTGAGGTCGCACAGGAGTCATGTGGTCAAAATAGGTTCGCGAATTCCAGTCACGACCAAAAAATCAAACCAGTAAGGGATTTTGGGTAAATTTTTATAGGTTTAGGAAAAAACCTAGGGAAATGTCTACGCTATCAGTGGGTACGAATTGAGAATTCCAGATGAGCTAAGTGTGATCGGGAACGAGGAATCAAAAGCTGTGAATGGTTACCAAATGTAGCACGCGAATTTGGTTGCAAAGGAAGACTCAAACGGACCCCAGCTGAGTCTGTCGTCTATGATATTCTTCAACTGAATGTGCTGCACAAAGGCCGCCTTATGTTTCAGTTGGTATGATATTCAAGATATAGTGATACAGAGATACAGACAGTGTGTGGAAAAACCGTCCAGCTGTAGCACCCTTCCGGTGCCTAGAGGTCATGCCACCAGAAAGAAGCGCGATGGCTGGGATACTGCCAATTTGCTTGAGCTTAAACAGGAGAAGTTGGGTTCGAGCCATAAACCTTCCGGTCAGTAAATTCGCGCTCTAACCAACGAGCCATCTCACACCATGTAGACTCAATAAACTACTGATAAGGTTGCTGAAAACTTTTCGACTTTACGAAAGGTTTTACCCTTCTTGGGACTTATGAGGTAGGCGCACTGATTCATGTTCTGCTGGATCTAGGGAAACATTTAAAAGTAGGAGGCGAAAAGTTGAGGGAAATGTCTGTACGTTTAGGGAACACAAACAGAGATTTCCAGGTGAGCTGAGTGTGGTAGGCGACGGGGAAGCAAAACCTGTGCTTGACTACGAACTAGGATCATTTGCACACTGGTTTGTCCTTGATGGTGAACTTAACTGAAACTCATCTAGGTTCGTCGTTTATGATATCCTTCAACCGAATGTGATGCACAAAGGCCACCCCGTGTTCCAGTTGGCATGATATTCGCAGTATTTGGCATGATGTTCGCAGTATATTTTCACAAAGGAAACTTCTCACAAGTCACTGAAAACTCCTCGACAACCCATGACCGGTTTCGATCTTTTTGGGGCCCATCAGGTGGGCACAATCCCCGAGTTTCCGTGAACGACATGTTCTATTTGAATCCAAATTTGACAGATTTCCACAAGAACCTAGTTCTGACAGGGGCTCGACTGAATCCAAGAAGAGCGCAACCGGTCGCTGGATATCGAAGGGCTTTCAGCAACCTTATGAGAAGTGCGTTACGTCTGGACAACAATGTCGTGCAATATCCCGAACACTCTACCGAATGAAACATGAACCGGCCTGGTGCGGCAAATCCATTTGGTATGGTCCATCATATGCAAGAGATTTAGCTGAATTCAGTCGACTCTGCGCTCAACAGTATGGTCCATCATATGCAAGAGATTTAGCCGAATTCAGTCGACTCTGCGCTCAACGTTTACCTAACAGTACAATTTGAGTTCAAGTAGGACATAATGTTGACGGAAACTCGGGGACTGCGTGTGGTGAACATGGACTCTATTCTATTCATTCTGTTTAGTGTATTTTTATATGCCGTTGTTTTACGATGCGATTGATAGTACGCCCGCGATATTCGAGAACATATGATATTCATTCGTCCATATTCGGACTTCCATAATACGCGTACATTCGGTAGTTAAGATACCTACCATTATTCTAATTATCACATTTGGCGTCGCGATCCGGAATTTTTTTCTCTTCATCACAATGTTATCTGAATTGGAATCGCTCAGTGTAAATTCAACTGCACGGGAGGTGGAGGATTATTTGGAACGCTTCAGCATTTGGTGTCTTACCAAATCGGATCTGGAT
>NW_008751947.1:542481-557982 GCF_000715545.1 Opisthorchis viverrini
TATACGATGCACCCTGTGGCTAGTTCTGAGAGCTTCAAACACTAAGATTGAATCTGAAGGACACCGATGCAGAGTCGATTCGATCATCAAGTAATTCAAGACAACGGGAAAATACTCACTAGGTTACTGAGAAATGTTCGACTGCCCACCATTGGTTTCACTCTTCGTGGGGCTCATCAACTAGACACGATCCCCGAGTTTCCGTCAGTCTTGGGTTCTACTTGAACTCAACTTATTCGAAGTTCGCGAAATTATTCCTCTGCCCACTCCGCTGCTTCCACGTTTCTTCACTAAGAGTGTGATGGCTAAGAAAGTTGTGAAAATTCCTCCATTTGACCGCTTCTGATACCCCCTTTTCTCAAATTTACGAATCAATGAGTCGTGATTTGTATGTGCGGAGTCGAAACGGCTTGAAAACATACCAGCTAGCGTCACGTGACATCATGATCAGATGCCTTAGGTAATAATTTCAGCCGTAAATGATCAGGATACCGATCTGTTGTTTTCAACGTCCATTTAGGATTGATTATTCCAGTGCGATAAAGCATTCCTCGTATGCACTTTTCCACGAGCCGTAGCTAGCACCCCAAAACAGGGATCATCATCATCATTGTTAGCTGTAGGAACCGCGTACCGGCCGTACAGTCGTTGTAGTTGCCGCAGTTTCGTTCACCGATGACTTGGGGAGGGGGGGGGTAGGTAGCTGCGCATTGCAGGTGGGGGATGATTAATTAGTGCATAAATACAGCATTGTCAGTGAGCTGTCAAATGGGGGGATTGGGAAGGGAGCTATGCATTGAAGGCAACAGCTTGGATGCACGAGTACCATTCAGAGCGCGACTGGGCCGTGTCTCACAATGTCTCTGACCGTTGATGTGGCCAGTTTCGAGGTCCCCATCCAGGAAGACGGCAATGACCAGCGCAGCTGATTTTGCTGGTAATGGCTTTCACACTTCGCTGCCAAGTCATTGTTTGACCGCCTCTGGTTCTCTTCCACCCTTCACTTGGTTGTGCGAAAAGAGCTCTTTGAGGAAGTCGGTCAACCGGCATACGCAACACGTGGCCAAGCCAGCGCAACCTATGCAGTGTGATCAGTTCATCTATCGAGGGTGAGTTATTTCTCCCGAATACCATTCGACGTACTTCAGAATTGCTGATCCGGTGTTCCCACCAGATTCGGGCAATGCTCCGAAGACATCGATGGTCAAACACTGAAAGTCTTTTGACGTCCTCGGCGCGCAGCGGCCAGGTTTCTGATCCATATAGTAATACGGAGCGCACCGCAGCATTGTAAACTCGACCCTTGACAGAGAAGCTGATGTCACGCCTACGCCACAGGTGACGTAGGTTCGCAAAAGCTGCTCTGGCCTTCCCAATCCGGATGGAAATTTCATCTTTCGCGAGACCACCGGGATGTTTCAATAGCATCCTTTGTTAGGGAGGGGCAACTTCGATTGAAAAATCCCTTCACCTGCAACGTAACTTCCGAAATAATTCATTGAATAATATCTTCCTGTCCCGAGAAAACTTCGCTTAAGCTGCACCAATATGATATTTACTTGGAGTGACCACTTCAGAATTTGCGTGGAAAATTTTTGGCACATATTTCCTCAAATAGCTCAACCTGGTTTTTGTAACTGAAGCTGATATTGCGCCGGAGTGTTACAAACTCCATTCTCATAAGTCTGTGCTCAACTCATCAAGAAGTTGGAGGTGTTCTCACTTTGTTGACAAAACTAGCTTTTCTGGGTCCAGGATAGTGTTCCACAAAGCGGTGCCGTTTTTGGCGGTCCAAAATCACTACTGGTGGAAGGACTAAGAGCCTTGTTCTCTATGCTGTATTGATCCCTCTATTTGAAGAAAGACATGTCGACGACACTGAACTAAAGCAGCTTAGTGGAGGCAACCTTTGAGAGGCAAACTGGGGACTCAACAAATTCACCGCAAGCAGACTTTTAAGCATATGTGTAATTCAACTTCAGCGACAGTCTGAGTAATGAAACTACAGGGAGATTGTTTCTTGACAAGAAGTTCTTCAAATCGCCCTATGACAATACTTGTGGAGAACCAGACGCCAGAGATGAGTCATACCGTAACTAAGTAGACTGACTGTCAGTTCAGCAATATCGTGGCATTTCTTGTGATCTTGTAAGAAACTGGTTAAAAACTTTACATAGGTGCGTGTCGATATAAACACAACGGCAGGGCCTATGGTATACCAATCCACAATACGAAAGCATTCATTGCTTTTCAAAGGAACTAGTAAAATAGACGTAATACACTACTTATAAGGTTACTGAAAACTCTTTGACAGCCTACGACTGGTTTAGCCCTTCTTGAAGCTCATCGGATTGGCAGGAAATTGGAGAAGTACACTAAGTTGCAAAACATTTTGGTTTTTCGGGAGACTCACCCGGCTGGATCTCTCGTTTGTGATGTTTCCAGGCGACTGAATATGCTGCACCAGGCCGCCTCATGTTTTAACTGGTACGATATTCGGGATAGCGGGATACGTGTATAGACGTAATACACTACTCATAAAGTAGTAGAAAGCTCTCTGACAGCCCACGACCAACTTCAACCGTCCTGTGCTGTCCTTCGTAGCTCTAGTCCTGCTTGCTGAATTGGGTACTTTGAAGTAAACTACACGATCAAGGACGTTTTCATTCGAACAAAGCATACATGATAGATAGGTTTTCCGTTCGAACAATGTAACCTCAAGTCTTCAGGACGAAACGAAACATAGAAACTCAGCAAAAGAACACTTACTCGTTGGCGTACCATTACTGGCTTGGTGTTCTTGAAGTCAGTCTCTACTGGAATTCGGTTATAATACCAGCTAAAAGAGGAAAACTTCCATATACCCTAATAAACCAGTTTGATTAGTGGACAGTCCCTCCTGAGAGAGTTTAGTCCATTGCTTGTAGTCATTTCTTGCTCGTAGTGGGCGGTAGACCCCATTATCCCCGGTCTTTTTTTAGGTGATCCTTGTAATGAGGGATTTACGCCAATCCTTTCATCTATTGCTTACCTAGGCCCGTAATTCAATCACTGTGGAGAACAACTTAGAATCCATCCAGTCTGATCGGATTCGTTGCTTTATCTAGATAGTTTTTTTCCACGAATGGGCCCAACAAATCCCCAGTCTCGTCTGACCTATTTTGAAAATTCGACGGTCAAAATTATTTGGTCATCTCTTTTCAACCAACAAATTACTGACCATTGGGAATTTAACCTTACGAAAGGTGTATAGTTCTTTTGAATTTTGGTCAGGTAGCGAGTACTTCTCATACAATCACACAGTGGTTAGGTCACGTGAACCACCAGTGGTTATTTACCATACTTCATGTCTTCCATTTGACGGCAAATGACAAAAATCAGCAATGAGTACCGCCTAACTGATAAGTTCGACGCACCACAGTGCATGATTGGATTGCGAGCGGTATTGATCTGTCAGCGTTTTGTGTCGAGCAGTACTGCCTTCAACCGCAATGCGTTGCATACTATCTTCAAGCGTGTGCCTTGACGAAAGAAAAATCAACTCAGTCTTCCTCGTTAGTAGCAGGAAGAGAAATAGGGAAAAGTAGAGTTGAGCAACTTTTCCCTTGGGTACTGTTTTCCCCAAACTAGTGGTTTGAATGAATCTTTCGCAAGCTTGTGGTTTGAATGAACCTTTCGACAGTAGTATGAGGTCAGCCAAATTCTCTACTACGAAATTACCCCAGGCGATTGGATTTGAACAGAGGGGTTTTGCACCGAGTACCAGATCCCACCAGAGATCAAGTAGGAAATTCGCGAGAGTGTAGCTGTAAAATTGGGTGAGGGAATATTGAACGACCATGGTGCACATTTACTCGGGAGAGACGAACGTCCATTGTAGATTCCGGAAATCTCGAGTTTATTTGAGAGTTCCTCAACTTTTTCGACTGATAAATAGCAAGCATCGCACCTTATGTTGCTGCTGCTTGGTTGCAGCAGTCCGCCGCTCTCTGGCATTGGATACGTTGGCTTAAATTTGGCTTGTTTGTCGACTATAACACTAAGTTATTTCCGGTGGGCTATCGTTCCGTCTACTTATGGTAACCAGAAGCAACGTTTGGTACTCCACTTCGAACCAAGCACCATTTGTTTAGACAGATCTAAAAAGTGTGTGACCCAGCTTAATCATTGGGAGCACCATTGATTATGGATCAGTGCTGGCTCAGAGGCTAGCGTGCATGCGTTCCTACTGGTCTTCACTGCGTCATTAGATGTTTCAATCCGTGTACCTTGTACGGAGTGATGTTGGCTAAATATTTAAGCTGTAGCGCCATTTAGGTGTCTGACTGCCATTCCGACCGAGGGAAGCACGAGGGCTGAGATGATGTCAAGTTACAAAGGGCTAGAATGGATCAGTCGAGATGCAGATGCTGGGCTCGAACCACGGACCTTCCGGCTGGTTAGCTCGCGCCTTGACCACCGAGCTAAGCAGGTACGTATGCATTTAAAATGCCCATGCTGGTATTACGAGTGCACTGTCGATGATGACCATAATACAATTCAGAAGGTATATGCACTAATAAAAGTTTTTACCATGGTTTACAGTGGTGGGTTGCAACACGTATAAAACTAAATAAAATGCAAAATGGGAGCAAGTCAAAGGAGGAACTTATCGTCTGTGAGAGTTGCTTGGTAAAAGTCCGGACGGCTGGAACGTGTTTTCTCCGTGGATTTGAGAGTGGTTGACCTCCTAATTCCTGCCCCCTGCGCGCGCACGAGTCTGTGTGTGCTAACTGTGTTCGGTTTCCCTATATGTAGGTCCGTTTGCATGCGCGTGGAAACGTCAGCACATGAGTAGTTGCTCACTAGACGGTACGGGCAATCGACGTCCGATGAGTCACCTACAGGGGGTCTCATAATAGACGCAAAAAATATTACTCAAGTTAAAACTTTAACACCGATTGAAACATTTATCATTTTTATATGAACATAAGTTCATGATATACGCAATTCTTGACCATTCCCCGAAACCAATAATCCAGGGGTGTGAGATCGGCTGACCTTGCGGGCCAAAAGTTTGAAACCCCACGAGCAATGACTCTCTCATCAGAAAATACCTCTCAGAGGTAAGTGCTCACTTGGTTTGAGTAGTGGGGTGGAGTGCCATCTTGTTGAAGGCGGTCGATGACTTCTTGTGCTGCTTGAGTTGCGGGATAGCATGCGTCTGCAGCAAACAAAGGTAACTGTCGCCGGAAACCGTAGCATCAAAGAAAAGGGGACGAAGGAGACACTTTGAGGAGAATCCCATCCACACACAGAGATAAGGGGAATGGAGATTATGGGTGAGGCACTCGTGAGGAGCTTCACGGGACCATATCACGCAGTTGTGTTTGTTGATTATGCCATCCACAGAAAAATTTCCTTCATCCCTCCATAAAATGTTGAGAACGATTTCTTCATTGTCCAGCAGCCAGTTAGCGAACGTGACAGGTTGGCGAAGATGAGATGATGCTCTGGGACTGAAGTTGCGCGACGGCATTCTGTACAATAGGCAGTCTTTCATTACTCAGAGACTTTCACCTTTTGCCAGAAAAATCCAGTACAGATCCAGTATACCCAAATTTCGCAATCAAGCGTGCAATGGTCGACACCTTTGATTTGATGAGACCATGTTTGGTTTTGTAACCGCGAAGTGGCGCTTTCACCAACACTTGCATACAAAACCTCCTTCATGTGGCTACTAATAATGAAAAATTTTGTCATCCTTCCTCTGATTGGCTACGTTTACCCACCCAAAAGCATCTATTATGAGACACTCTGTAAATGTGACATGGTTTGTGAGTATGAAAAAAGACAAGTTTCGTGATCCAGTGAGTGACTGTGAGCTGAACAGTAAAGTATGTGGGTGACTTGGTAGCTACAGTATTTTCTTGAGATCAAATCAAAAGAATGGATCAGCACCATTCGAGATGGACTGAAAGGTTTCAACTAAACGTGTGCCTGACATATTGCTAATTAATTTATAAAGTGTTCTACCGCTTCTGTTCTCCCCAGTCAATTAAATTGCAAAACTTGTGTTCGAAATGAGCGAGCTCCCTTGAAGAGTTTGTGGTTAACTTTGTGCTCTCATTTCTCCATTTCTTTGTTCTCTTTCTCATGTAAAGTCCCTCAAACACACTCCTCACCTGGAATGGTTGCCTTACTCATTACTGTACTGCGAAGATGTCGTTCACCCTATCGATGCATGGTGGTTTTTATCCTAACTTTTGCACATTGTACAACATTATTTGACCACTGTGTGATGTAGGACTTTCCGCAGCTGAAATCCGCCGGCATGAGCCAACTATTCTGACTACTCGTGACGTTTCAACTTATGGAAATGGTTTTCCTCCACGAAAACTCATATACACCGAGCATACTTTAGTACGACCGCTTCGTGCGCTCTGTTAGTCGTGGATCCATTATCCAACACCTGCATATCACTGGCATACATGTACTTAGAGGGCCTCGTAAACTGAGCGACGTACACTTAATAGGGACAAACGAGCAACTCGGCGATGACACGTCGCATGAAACGTTTGGGATAGGACTGCGTCTCAGACACATGTTGTTTAGTAGCGTATTCGAAAAAAAACTCATTAAAATGTTTGGTCCGCTGGATTTTTGCTAAAAATGCTCGGCGTATGTGCTACGACTCAGCTTGGTTTGCTTAGACGTAGTCTCTAATGTGAGCTTCCGAGGTGATTTCAACGTTTTCAGTGGGGTTGACAGCTTGCCACATTAAAGTGTACCCACCTGGTCTTTTGCATCCATTAGTGCCTATTCTGTGCACCGCTGGTCCCATCTATCTTGGGACCCCTCAGAACCTTTCTGTGTTTGTAATTATCGTGTTTTGTCTTACGCACCTGCCACTCCAACATATGTGGAGCTTAGTTGCTTTGTTGAGTCTGCTGGTGGCTTGCCGTTGATCTCCAGAGGCTCACCCAAAATCACCCTAGAGTACCGGAATCATACTTATCTATAGATAGATATCTCTTCGAAACCCCAAGGTTGTCGTAACTTACTGCCATTTTGAAGCGCAACTCCATTTTGGTTATTTCAGTTTAACTGCCTTTTTTGTTTCCCAGGCGGCCGCTGGATCCTTCATTACGTTTATGCGCACAGGTTCCACGTCATTCTGGCAATAGTATGGGCGAGTTTCTAACAACGACATTTCTTCTAGCTCCGCTCTACAAGCACAATATAACCTTCATAACTGAATCAAATTTTTTGCTGAACTTTCGGTACTTGCTTCATATTTTGTTAAAGACTGCCATCACGATTTGCGATCCATCAAGTAATGAATAAGCTCTGTTGCATTTTGATGATGCCGAAGTAAATCAGATGAAAAGTGACATTCGTAACGGCCTTCTGAAGGGCCCGAGGACGCTGTTCGTGCACGAACTCCGGCGTTTGGGGGAGCATATTTGGGGAAAGTCATATATCTTCAGAGACGCCAGATGCATCAATCTTCAACACGGCGCAAGTTTATTTGCGCGTTACTCAACTTTTTCGACTGGTAAATAGCAAACATCGCACTTTCTGTTGCTGTTGCCCGGTTGTGGAAGTCCGCTGCTCTCGGGCATTGGATACGTTGGCTTAAATTTAGCTTGTTCGTCGACTATGACATAAAGTTATTTCCGGTTCACTTAGTCACTGATTAATAAGACTATGTATGACATATTTTCACTGACGTTTACTTATATTGCATTACTGTGCACGGGCACATGGAAACGCTGTTCCAGGCGTACCATTACGATTTACTCCAGCATTTCGTTTATGCTTCGAGAGCTCTGAACAAGGAATTTTTCCTTGCAGAGTTTCATGAACTGCGAGTTGTAATGTACTATAATCACATCGTGCACACTAGTATAATGTGTTGGGATACTGTATTGTTACTATACCGCATTATATATTGATACATTTTGTGTTACGTGTTAAATTGAATACTATGTTATGTATCATGTTATATACCGCTTTATACTGTGCTTTCAGTGTGTTATTGTAGTATATTGTACATTACATTATGTGAGGTTACTATGTGCCATTGTACGCTGTAATATATTATTTGGTATATTCTAGTGACAAGCACAGGCTTCAAAACAACAGGTGTTCCTATCCACAGCTATAACGAACTGAGATATTTCCAGGCTACTATTGGTAGTGCTTCCATCATTACGTACTGCCAAAAAAGCCTAGAATCGCTGTACTTTCGAGCTGCGGCGTGTGGAATCAAGTTAAGCTTAATGTATGTTCGTGGGTGAGCGAGTAGTCCAGACTCACTTGGTATATGTGTCAGGGAGATCGGCCAGATGGAGCAGAAGAAACAATGAGGTAGATGGGTATAACGGTGGTTCAGTAGTCCTCATTAATCACACGGAAACACGGTAAAATAATTTATTGTCGTGACGCATGAAGACGGAGGACGGCTGGAAGGAGTGGGCTTGGAATACATACGTAAATGAACAACAGGCCGTTTGGTTGCATCTGGAATGTATTCGAAGATGTACCAATGATAGACCGTAACTACCACCGCTGTTTCTCAAAGTAGACAAAAGAACTCTAATTATCACTGATTGACCTTTTCTAGTTCAGTCGCTACATTACACCATTGTACGAATAGAGAAATTCGCAAGCTTATCTGGGAACCTTGAATATTCGCCCACCCAAACAAACCAGTGCCAACAGCGGATCACCAGAACACTCCTTCTGAATATGTAAAGCGTTTGTGAAATTTTGCCACAGTTGTGCACCGAGTGATGAACCAAGTTTCCTCGATAACCAGTTTTTTCCCGGACAAAATTACATCCGTGAGCGGCAGTCTATGTTTGCAAACCAAAGTGTCTGGTCTTTAAAAATAAGTCTGTTGAACAGTAAGCACAGTAGTTCACTCCCCCAGAATTAATATCCCACCTACCAGTTTCAACAAATGCCTTTACATGTTAACCTTTGAGTCTTCATTCTTGTGTTTCATTCGTTTCCTTTACTTCATTAGCTCTGATAAAGTTCAAATATTTATTTCAATATTATTTATTTGACTAACCAGGTAGATAGTTCAGCTTTTCATAGCGGCCAAAAAAATGGTCACAGTGAACCCAGCGGTTCCACGGAACTGCAGAAGTTCATTGTATATGCAGCACCATTGTTCACATTTATGAATCTCAGTCCATGCCATCGGGCTTTTGGGTTCAATCTCAGTAACAATAGGGTAGTCATCAATGTAGAAATGTGGAATCAACTCGGACGGCGTCCACCATCGACGGTGCGCTTTTGATTACCAAACATACGCTGTTAGACTTACTCAAGTGAAATGTGTGCAAGGCCCCATAAAAGGACAAAGCCGTAATAGATTGGCAGTGTGGTTTGATGAGACTTGGTAACACGAACTCTCCGTCCTTTCAGTCAGGTGATGCGCTGTTCACCTCGCAATTGTGAGACTTGGTAACACGAACTCTCCGTCCTACGGCGAGGGACCAGGGGTGTCCTTTGTAATTAAACTACGTGACGGGGTATTTAACAAACTGAAAAATGATGCGCTACTCATAATCTTGCTAAAAATTCTCGGCAGTCTCGGTAGACGGTGTTTCGGCATCCGTAGCAAACGACCGAGCCACCGTAGCCGATAGTGCTGGGTGCTTTTCCGATCGAAGCACCTACAGCACAGTCAAATATCCGTTATCGAATCACCTCGTTGCTAACAGGCTGACGTAATCCAAAACCGTCCACTCTTCTGAGGCATCGGTGGTCGAACAACCGAAGACGCCCCATATCATCTGCCCGCAGTGGCCAAAAGGTGGTATGATGGTGGTCAGTTAATTCGAAAGAGTTTGTGCTTTGCTTTGATCTCCAAAGATGAGGTCGATATCAACTACGTACTCCAAATTGACAAGGCTATTAGCAGCAAAAATTTGAATACCGGGCTCTTGAAGACCGCCTACTATTCGCCTCATTATTTCACTGCTGACGAAGTTGAACCAGAATGGAGAGAGTAGACATATTTGTCTGGCACAATATCTTGTAGAGAAGCTTTCGGAGAGTTCATCATAAACTCTCACCTGCCCAGAGGTATGTGAATATGGGGATCGGATTATGTTTACAAACTTCTTGGGCATACCCTGTTGAGTAAACGTAGTTAACAGCACTGACTGATTGACAGAATCAAACGCACCCTTGAAGTCGAAGAACACCAAGACTGTGGGTCGTTTGTGCATGTGACGTTGTTCTAACACCTGACGGAATGTGAAGATGTGGTCAGCGCAACATCTGCCCGGTCGAAATCCTGCTTGAATCTCACGAGTCAGGGTTTCGCCTGCCACCAGAAATCCCGCTTGAATCTCACGAGTCAAGGTTTCGCCTGCCACCGTGAGACGACGAAGATCCAGTGACACACGAGGTCTTGTCACAACAGGGGTCAAACTAATGTCTCTGTAAATACCACATTCACCGCAAGTCCCCTTTTTGAAAATGGGCACTATTATCGATTCACCCTGGGATGGCCTGGGACGGCCTGTCTCTCAGATAGACCCAAGTAGGCTAGATAGGCAACGGCTGAGGAGCATATAGTCATCCCTGAAAAGAGCAAGTGGAATGTCGTCAGGGAGAGTAGCATGATAACGCTTGAATAGGAAAATACGCTCGGACACTTCTGAGACTGGAGCGGCTCCATTGAAGGCCAGGATTCTGGATTGGAGGCAGCAGGTGGCCAGCGGACTTGATGTTGAAAGTACTGTGCCCAGTGGTCCAAACGTTCCGCTTTGCTGCATATCAGGGAGCCAGTGAGGTCTCTGATTATTTCGCTGACAAGAGGTTTTCGAGGACCAGTCGAACGAATGAAGTGGAACAAGTTGCGCACGTTTTCAGCATTCTTTAAATCCTCTATTTTTTCGGTCTTCCGGGTCCAAAAAACTCCTTGGTCTGCGCGGATACTCAGTTTCACCGGGCGTCGGATGATGCGTCGGGTGGAGTTGCGGTGGTGGCCAGGTCGAATCTGTCGCTGGGTTTCCAGCAAAGACAGTCCTATCAGATATCTAATTTTTAGATGAAGTTGACTGGGTTTTACCGCAAACAGACGTTCCGCCTTTAAGTTATGCTTTGGACCTCTTTTCCCGGTGGCTGTTCCTATCCGACATCATACTGTGCGACAGGCGTTCGAGGATCTGGTTCCGGTAGTTTCATTTGACTTTTGGGTCCTCTAGATTTTCGGTCGCTAAGCGAAGTGTGCGCTTTTTACGTACATTTGAAATGCGCAATGAAAAGGAGCAACGTACAAGTGCATAGTCGGACATACGCTCGTATTCCAGAAGGAGCGACGGGTGTTGGTCGATTCCCGCCACCTATAACCGACGGCGATGTGGTTTATTCAATTCTGTGGCTGCATTGTTGGCGGGCAACACGTTGATAAGCAATTACTGCTGTTCCGTAAGTTCGTGCTGCAAAGGAAGTCGATGATCGGCACATATCTGAAGGAAGCTGTCTCCATTTTCCGTGGGTCTCGTGTTCAAGCCAAGACGACCACCTATCGCGCCCAAGCAGCGCTCAGTCTGCCTACCTGAGCGTTCATACCACCAGCAACCATAACGGTATTTGAGCTTTTAGCCTGCTGTAGAAGGGCACCTATAGCATAATAGAAGCTAACCTTGTCAAATTCAGAGCTACCGTCGGTTGGGGTGAAAGCCAACACAGTGCACACAAGAAAACAAGGTTCGACGGACCTTACTTCCTCTAGATTCTCCCACAGATGTTGCCAAACAAAACACACGGAGGCGACTACCAATGGGTATCTAATGAATCAGAGACGCTTCCACTTGTTTGCTCAATACAATACCCACCCCGGAATATCCATCTGCAGCGGCCTCTGCATCACCGGAGATGCGCAGCCGGAAACTGGAAGAGAGTGAGGGGGCAGTCAGTTTGATCACAGTATCTGCGACCTGCGACCTTGTTTCTGACAGACATCGTACATCAATACAGAGGGGATGCAGCGTGCGCACAAAAGCCACCTGTTGATTTGCTTGCTCCAGTGTGCGAACATTGAAGGTGGCCAAGTAGACAGGCCTTCGGGGTTTGAAAACAGACTTAGAACTCGGACGTGCAGAAGCTGCAGCTGAGTGTGATGCAGGGCGAGCAAAACGGTCAGTCCTAGAGCTGGGACCTGTAGAGAAATTATTCGAACTCGGGTGAGAGAAGGTGGAGGACGAAAACCTGAAAGCGTAAGCGGGGAGGCGTTAGCGGTGGTATATTTTCGCTTACTCGCCCTGCTGTAGCACGACCCGGCTGATGGCACGACACGATGGCCGACTTGGCATAAGAGTGATGTTATTTGTAAATGTCATGGTTGTACGAGGGTTGGGATAATGCACGCAAACTTAGACAGGGGGACAATCAGGGTCCTTACACTCTGATTCAAAATCTTAGCGGCTGGGCAGCGGTTTTGGGCCGCAAATGCAAGTATATTACCATCCTCACGGAGCACTTCACCACGTGAGTTCCAGCCCCAACCGTGAGGGCCAGGAGAGTGTTTTCGTCGGACCCCTTCCTATCGACCAACTTTATAAGTGTCACGCTGGCATTCCACAGTGTAGCTCATTCGGTCGCCGAGGTACACAAACCGAAACACCACCGTAAAATCCAGTCTCTTCATGACGGAGTTTTCCTGGTGCCATTATTTGTGCGGTAAACGTGCAACATGATATCGCTTATCGCGTCCTTTGCGTGACTGAGCTCCCCACGGGAACGAGGTCACACTTATGGCCAGCGTATCTAGTGGCACGCCATCAGACACTGTTTCTCCGACTGATTTTTGCCTTCGCTCTTTACCAGAAGGGGAAGAATCGGGCATAGTGAAGCCTTCAGAAAGCCGGAGCAAAATTTTGTGAACATTTGGCCTTCAGAAGGCCAACCTCAGCTCAGCAGAAACGTGTGGGAATCCGTCATTCAAAGTGTATCTCGGGTTGAAGCCTCTACTCAGATCTTGGTTGCATCCGTCTCGTAGGATTCTGTGGTACAGACTTTTGAAGCATGTCTACCTGACCGCATACCAGTTTTAGCGGTGTCTAATCGATAATAAAGCTAGGCTTAGGTTCGCGAGGGTCGCAAGCCCCGCCCTCGCGAGACTCGCAACTGACGGGGCTTTCAGCGGGCGTTTTAGCTTCCAACGGACTTCCCCATGAGTTACACGAAAAAATACGATCTTGCACACAACCCCTCAATCCCTTGAAGCGTTCAAAAAAGCTATATGAAGCATGGATTTTGTCAAGAGTCATATTCCAGAGGCTCCCTTTCAATTCCTCCCCTTTTTATGATAGTAACCCCCCCGCGTCCAGCAATCAGCGGTATGGCGCTGCAAAGACAAATTAAAGGCTTTAGCACTTACTGTGTTCGACGATTACAAATACTTGGCGTACGATAACAACAATAACAAGTTTATTCACAAACTCGTAGGAAGTATGCTAATTGGGACATTGTTGGGACGGTACGACCCGAGCGCACAACACATCTGGTAGGAAAGTACAAACAAGGAGAGAAGCTTATCACGTCATGCGTCATCGTAGTTGTGGAAGCCAAAAATATAACGGTGGGGTACGAGGTACCAATAGCTCAATGGTGAAGCCGTTTGACTTGTAATAAAACTGGAAAAGCGTCTCTGGCCATGAGCGACCTTAAGCGGTTGAGTAAGTGGCCACGATCACAAAAATAAAAATAAAAATGGAGAGGTGGAAAAAATTGGAAGTCGAAACTAACGATACCTTTCATCTAAGACGTAGTTTACATTGAAACCAAGTAGATTCACCGGTGTTGTTGTTGGAGGAAATCAGTTATAATGGATATTTTTGATGGGGCGGGTGCTTATCTGTAGAGCCGAACGGACGCCGTAAACAAATCGAAAAATGGGATGGTCGAATTCGAAAAAAAGTTCAGCAAATTAGATTAAGCTGACCACAGAGACGATCTGGGCCCGGTAAACAATTTGTTCATAGTCGCAGTTACGGTCGAGAGGTGATGACCGACAGCAGGAAGAAAATAATTGCGGGAGTGTCATCTGACTGGGCATGGTGGTGTCATGCCATCATTTTAGCGAAACAATTCGGTGTCTGGACAGCCCCGTAATCATCATCATGGCTGTATATATGCGTCAGGGGATATGTGTTTCCATTACCGTCTGATCTGGGTACATCAGGGGGATTGACGCAGGTTACGTTGGGCCGATGTGGAGGCACGAGTAACTTTGATTCAGATGGAAAACCATGTGATTATAAAGCAAGGACCCACCAGGATGAGCGAGTGAACGCCATACGGGAGCAGCTACTGCCGAGATTTGAATATCCGTGTGGGCTGGGCACCACCACCCAGATAATATGTGAATAACAGAGAAGTACTGGGACTTGGTGGAATATGTCCTTTACTCCATGCCGAACAGATGGTTTACGAGTAGATTTCGTCACTGGGTTGCACTCCACAATCTGAAAAGTTATTTGAAAAATTGCCGATGCTGACATCTCATCATCAGTGCAACATGTACTAGCTTGCTGCGGCTTACGGTTAACATCACTGCGCATCACTTCTAGGCGACGTGTAGACCAAGAATCCGCGATGCTCAAGCTCCCTTGTAATTCCCATTCCGCCGACCGATACCAAAGAACTGTTTTAATGTTAGGCTTCACAGGTTTCATATGGGCAACTGGTTTCCCCTATTTTCGAAATCTGGCGTATGCGGTGCTTCTCGGTCTACCCCACTTGAGGGGAAATGCGTCCGCTAAGCATGTGCTTACAACTTTTGCATAAATCACGGTCAAGAAGCTATCCGCTAATGAGTCGGCACAAAGATATGGCGACATGGCTCGAATGGCTCAGACTCGTTCTCCAGACCAACAGCCGACACGTGCATGTAAGTGTGGCTGACCGCTTACCACTATTCAAGAGCACATTATGTCGATTAATTTACAGACCGATCATTAGAGGAATAAGGTCAATATGAATGTTTTTTCCTCGGTCACGAGAGACTGCTCGTACCGGCTCCAAATGGAGGTTCCCGCATTACCTTTCCCATCATAGGCACTTCAACAATAATGTCAAAGCTGTATCCTCACCCCTTAAACCCTAATCGATTTGTATCGTCAAACAGAAGACGATTCTTATTTCTCTTGGTTGATCCTTGTGTACTTTGATTTCTCATCAACTGCATAGATCATCCGAAATTCTACATATGCTCCCAAGCCTCGGTTGAGCTATTTGGCAAAGCCATAAACAATAACAAAAACTGGCCTTTTCGCCTGTCCAAAAGTATTCAATAAAAAATCAATATACCTGGGATAGCCAGAAGAAACTCTGCGATGCCCATGGCCTACGTCGACGTGCGTTGCTGTAGCTGCCTTCGTCAATATCGAGGCTACACCGCGCCAAAACCTACCTCATCAACCAAACAAAAATGACAAACCAAATTTGCTGCTCCCAGGAGTGGACACATACAACACATATAAACATACA
>NW_008751947.1:559090-578454 GCF_000715545.1 Opisthorchis viverrini
GTAATGCTATGATCATGCCCGACGGTATGCTACCCACTAGTTGGGAATAAATATTATTATTATTATTATTCCGTGCGCTGTGCTTCCTGGCCAGCCCATGGACCAGTGACTCCCATTCATCATTTGACCAAATGCTTCAGATGCGTCATCCTCCATTGAATTATTCAGGTGGAGGAGCGACGGCGGCATTGTTGTATGTACAGCAGACCTTCTTCTATTCTGCCTAACTGGTTTTGTTTGCATCGTTAGTCTTAACGTGTGACACAAATGCGGTCCCGTCATTTCAGATTTCTGGTATGCCGTATAATTGACGGTCATCACACGTTCACCGTTTTCAAAAGGTATATTTACGCTACGGTCGCCCTTGCATTCTTTCTTGGATGGCAACTGCATGGTAGTCTTAACATGGAACTCAACTGTGTAGATTGTGACTCGAATAATGGATGACGTGGCTTATTCAATAGGTTCGCAGATCGTGCGATTTTTAAATTTCTGTGCGTGAGCTAACGGGGCTTCCAACAACGTTTTCACTGAAAATGAAATAAAACCACGTCCCTTATGTCACTCCATTTTACATTCCCTTACATACACCAACCAACACACTGCCGAATTCGGCCCTCTTTCTTCCGTTCTGGTGCATCAGAGCCGTCCCACGGCACCGGGATTATGGCCATATTCGCTCTATTCCGTTCTGGTGCATCAGAGCCGTCCCACGGCACCGGGATTATGGCCATTGTGATTCGCTCTAAGGATAGGCTCAGTGATTTGGCCTTCTCGAATCATTGATCTGGTTTGTTAAGCTTGATAAGCGTTGGGTCGAGTATCAACAGAAATGAAAAGAGCGGTAATTTTGAGGTAGGCGATCTTAAAACGTGACCGTGAGAGTAGATTTCAGGAAACTTTCAAAATATTATCGCCATCCACCTGGAGAGCAATATCACGGCACTGTGACCGCCTGGATTAACTGCGAAGGCTGGTGACTTCCAGGTCCTGAGGTCCTCCATAAAAAGTTAGGAGGCAGTGTTGAAAGTATACGTCGCATATGCACATAGCTTTTTAAACGGAGCATTGCTACTCGTCTACCTAAACTTTCATGGATATTCACTAACTGCACAGTCATGTAAACGAACACTGCAAAGCAGTTCAGCCAGTTCCGTGATAAACTTCACCTTCCAAGGGACGTGGGGCAGCGCTCCGATGTGACCGCAAACTCCTGACTTGCCTTGTTACCAGCATATGCCGTCAAACCCGTTTGCCTACTTGGCCCTATTCTGTTAGGTGCTCATCCCAGGGGAAATGTTCCAAATGAAAAAAGGCTAAAAACGAAACAGATTGTCCACTAAAACTATCAGAGACATTGGTCGTCTAACTACCGAATTAAGGAATCGGGAGTAAAAGTTGTGCTGCGAAATGAGAGATTTCTCCGCCTATATGCCGAAATCAAACTTTCCTACAAGTTACCTTACCTTTTTGTAGTGTATTCGCTTTAATCCTCATTATTAACTATTGGCGTGCACTTCACTTTTAAAGTTGGGATTTTGGTGAATGCATGGGGCAAAGAAGTAGAAACGCTTGTTTTTGCTGAGTAACCGCACTACGGATGAAGCGGCAAACCCTAGATTCAATCAAGAGCTGTGAAGCCGGACGGAGTCCGCAAAACATATTTTCAACGACAAAGTGTAGGGAACGATTGGACAACCCGTCTGGTTTTATGCAAGAAGGTACCATGGTAACATATCAGTCCCCTTTTACTATCTCGATGAATAACACCTGAGTAACACCTTGTGTAACGAGATCGCAAATAAAACCAACAGTTAAAAGAGGAACAGCTTGACACTTGCCGTGCCTTGCTGGACTACGGAAACAGTCGTCTGACGAGTTACGACTGATAGTCGACGGGTCAACGAGTGACTTCCTTGTCCTGGACACCTCACCCTGTTATGTAACTGTCGAGCCATCCTACCGAGTAACTCCTAGGCTATTTTCATTGTGATGGGTGGTATGCTTTTTACCCTGGCCAAGCGCTGGAGGTAAATACGAGCGCTAGCGCCACATTTGAATAAGCACTCCACAGCCACTTATGCCTCACCAGAAAGCAGGAGATTTTGCTGATTGGACGATACCATGAAAGCAACTGGAACATTCGCAGTGAGCCACACTCAAAGGATCCATTTAAAAGATGTAAGTTATGGTAGAAAGGCACAGGTTATTCAGGTTCCGGATGGAATGAGTGCCGTGGGTTTGGTTATGTAGAAGACGATCTGTTACAAGAAAACCGTTTAGCCCGCTCAGAGAGGCGACGGGCGAACACTATTAATAGAAAATTCTTTCAGGGACAAATTGGCGGGAAATGTGAGTGTCTTGATCCGTGTTCGGCGGTAGCGTTTTGGCAAGCCATTGGTACACACATTAGGATACCATAAATGAAATACGGAACACATGAAATTCTTGTCCTTGCCTTATACACTGTACACTAACGAGCGATAAGTGGCTCATACAGATTAAGTGACAAAGTAGCTTTGCTTTTTATTGTCGTCATTTCGGGGCTGGAAAGGGCGGACAAATCTGCGCCAATCGTCTCATGGTTTCTGCTGCCCCCCAGTTGACGCTGTTTCTCGTATATGTACGTGATTATTTTTCTGTGCAGTGCGGCTCTCCCGAGTTAGTTTGTCCTTGGTACTCAACGCGCAATCCGCCCTACGCGGTAAGAAAATACAGTGGTTGTTTTATCCTTGGATCCTCCCCCATCACTCAGCTGTGGTTGCCAGACTGGAATTCAAAGGAGCAAGGAACATATTCCACACTCATTTCCGGCCCACAAGCAGTTAGTCCAGCCGGGACAGCTAAAAGCTTTGGCGTATATACTGCACGTATTGGAAACGTTAATGAGCGTTTGTCAGTAAAACGACTGATACTCCACATCTGTGACGGATGACTTGCTGCCAGTTGTCGGGGAAAGGGGATTGGGATCCAGACTGCAGTAAGCAAACGAGAGGTGCTTTTAGCCTTTGTGACGTGCAAAGTTTTCGAATTTTCGCCTCTAGAAGGATGCAAATCAAACGCGACGAGTTTAATGTTTCATTCAAGACGTGCAAATGCGAACACTCTTTAATCCTTGGTTCGGTCACTTACCGGGCATTCTTTGCACCGATGGCGCAATAAACGTACTAGTGATTCTCCACAGCTCCGTAGGTTACTGCAACTGTGCCTTTGTATAGCCCGCATGAAAACTAAAGTTTAAACTGGTGGGACAATCAATTCATTTATTTGCAACCCAAATCACTAATACCAGCGAAGTAAAAGTTAATGTGGACTGTGGCCTCTTCCACTTATGAGGCCGCAAGAAAGGTCAGGTGATTCGCGACCAGTGCACAAAAATCATTAGTGTCCCATAAAACGAATGGGTTACCTACGCCGTTTGGTTGGTGAGGTTTTCTCCTCAGGCGAAATGCTGTTCAAGTTAGCACCTTGCTATACACAGGTTCCTGCATTCTTCAGCATTGCCTTCATGCTGGCCTACATTAATTAAGTTCCTTGAGCTTTCGGTTTCGACCAAGGTAGCTTAAAGTTTGCGAGTCCATCATGGACTTAAAGCAAGATTTCAGACATGCACGTAGGGTAGATTCATTTGGATGCGCAGCAAGAGCGACGCAAACAGCGATGCGTCTTCAGTTGGCCACATCAACTGGCAGCTTGAAGTTTTTTGTTACTTCACGGTGTTTTTCGGGGTTGGCGTTATGCCACGGCATGAAATTGGTCGCTAGCTCCCAGTACAAACAGTGGGACGCTTGTCGTTCAGCACCACTTGTAAACCGTGAATTAGCTGATTTTATATATAAACCTAATGATTCAAGGTGACATCAGGCGGTTTGCTTGAGGAAATTGGACGTGCCCAACTCGTTTTCGGTTAAGCGTCGATTGACTGGAAGCCGTTCGTAAAGAAACTTTGACAGTTTGTGGTTGTGTTCCAGAAAATAAGACGTCACTGCCAGTTGGTTCCTTTGCCTCCGTAGACAAAACCGCACTGGGCAGCTGGTGCTTCGCGTACTTTTTTTATTAGAAATTACGCTCGGCTTACTAGCTTCTTCGGATTCCACGGCTTTCCGTTTTTCTTGGAGGGCGCCTGCTGCATTTGTAGTACACCCATTCGTAACGCAAAATAGTGTTGGTGCTTCGATTACTTGATGAACGCACAAATATCACAAAGTTATCCTTCATGTGTTGATTTAAGGTCTTCTCAAATGCCGTGAAGGATGAAAACGATACACCCACAAATTTCTCAACGAAAGCCACCTCCGAGTGTGCGCCAATAATTTTCAAATGTCTCGATTAAAACAAATCGCAAAAAAATAACGGCAGATGAGGGGGGTTTTCAGTCTACGCATATATGCAAAGAAGTGCAACATTTTGACGTTAAAGTTTTTATTTCGTCCGCAGGCGTTTTGCAGAAAAATACATTGTGCGTCTAGCCGCCGGCCTTAAGAGTTATGGTGAGAGGCCACTTGGAATACCCCGCGTTAGAATAAGGAACATCCCTGAAAACGGATGTATGCTGTTCGGAAAATGCCCAGCAAAGATTCACCAGACGGATGTGAAGATGCAGGGGCCTAGAGTAAGAAGCTCAGCTGAAACATCCAATTTATTCTCAAAAAAGATAACTTTGGCACATGATGTGGGCATATGGCGTTCCTTAACAGATGTGAGTACTCCTAAATTCGTCAAGCACACCCGGAATCTTCAGCCTTGTGCATAAAATGTGCATGCACCAGCCCTTCCGAGAACTATCCAGGATCCGCGCGATGGCAACGAGAGCAAACACACCTCACAGATCCCACAAATTTTGCCACTTCCAGTTTCCATCGATCGCCGTTTGAGTCTCTCGCGTTGACCAACATTCATGTTGGTTTAGGGATGATCTTGTAAACCCATCTGATCTATGAGGCACATTGTATCTAGCCAATCTTTCTTCTGTCCTCCAGGAATTTCACTCATGAGAAATGAAAAAATACACCGAGACCCAATCGAAAAAGCAGTAGACTCTATGGGCGTCTTTTGCCTCCAATTGAGTAATCTGGATGATTATTGGTTCTTGCTGTTCAGTCCTGTGCTCCCTTCCCGCACCGCATTGACCTTGACCGCATGCATGCGGCCGAATATTCCATCACCTTTTAAGTTATCGCGCGCCTGTGAAAATGCCGTTTTGTGTTTTCATTACAGCCGCTGTTGGTTGCTGATGCATTGACTCGCATTTCCTATTAGGTTTCAGCTCATGGGTTTTCCCTTTTTTTGGTTATGAAGTATTGCACATTTGTGGAGCTTCAGGCGCGTACAAACCAAGTAATACGTGAACACAACAGGATGCTGATGTCGTCGTCAGCTTTTGGACTACGCCACGAAGTTGCGTACGCATATTTTCCATGTCCATCACAACGCCGGCTGCCGTACTTGAATAACCAATGCCTTTGCACACCATTTATGCGCATTCCGTTCCGATCAATACTCGGACCTAAAAAAAAATTCCCGTGGAAAAATTAGGGAATTCGGTGGTGCTTTTCAGAATACGCAAAGTATGTGACAAAACTCATGGTTGGCCGCATTGTCGTTTATGGGGTTATGAGATACTTCCATGTTATTACCCACACAAATAGTTGTGCACCCTTGTCTTCGGAGGATCACTGTCCCAAGCTGCTACCTAAGCGTGCATGCTGCAGTTAGCGTGGGATGAATAAGCCTGGTATCTTATGTAGTCCCGGATGAAGCCTGTTTCCTGTTCATTATCTTGCCATTCAATGACTCGATCCATCTCTGAAACACTCATCAACCATTACATTACTCCTTAAGGGGCTATAAGAGGGCGCATGGGAGCACTACCAACTGTCTGGATTCTCTGATACGATCGAGCGGTTTTCGTTGGGACCCGCTACCTTGGTTGACACTGACGAAGGCAAACGAGGATCTTTCAAAGGCAAGATGGTGGAGGGCCTGTTGCAGAAGCGGGGATTCGAAGTAAAAGCTCGACACATTAGTGGCGGAAAATGCCGTCGGTGAATGATTGTGCTCTGATCTGCCACACCAACCTCACCATAGAAATGCAACGAGCAGTTGCGTTGCATCAGTCTTATGCAGTTTATCTGTGCTATGCCAGTTCAATTTAGCTTTTCAGCTAAGAATCGTGGGCCGAAGTACTGTGTTTACATCTGAGAACCACACATTGGGGGCGGTGACCCAGTCGGTTCAATGAGGCTGGGTGGTTCTTTTTATCCGATATGACACGGACTGAATGATCTAGGTAGTGAACAAGATATAGATTCGATTTCGAATAGTTATATTACGCAGGCTGTGATATACCAGATCCGTCAGGATTTCTACCTGTTGGTTTGTCTCGTCCTGCTATTCCTATTCGGCGGAAGGGCATTTACTAACATCACTCAGGTAACTAGTCATACATGCTTCGTCGCCAAGTCATGAATGGTCCTTCCTGATTCATGACTGGACTGTACGGGGCAGACGGTCCCTTGACACACATTACATGGACTAACCAACGCAACCCAGCCGATCTCGAAGACTTTTCGACATAACTCAGCACTACTGAGTTGGTGTTCCAATCAGATCCATTCAAAGATGCGGAGACACCGATGATCAAACACGGAACAGCCACGAATCGGATCCAGAAAGCAGAACAGTGGGGCAGTAGTAGTACTTCAGTCTACCCTTGTAAATCAAGCTAGGTGTGATAGATTTGGGAGTTATTTTGTCGCAGACACGTACTCGTCCATTAGTGTAGGCACATAAGGTAGAGAAACACACGTATCACCGTCTTACGAACCTTATGGTTGTAAATGTTTTACTCGTAGTGTTTGGCGATGAACTGTTTGAAAGCCCTCAGGAAAGTTTGTGTGCTATGTCGACTGGTTTCCACGGTTCACGAACTTATCACAGTCAGCTTCGATAACGTTTGGAGCCATGGTAGGCTTTGGCCGTTGAAGACATTTTTGGAGTGTACCATGACGGCTTTAGCAACCATGGAAACCGCTATTTTTAACGGTCAGTGATAAAGCCACCGGTCGATTCTCGAATACATGCGCCGTTTTCCATCCTCGGACCAATGGGACCTTTCTTCAGAGATTGAGAACTATCTTGTTCTTGAACATCTCGCTGCCTAGCCATGGGCTCATCAGAGAGCCACATAAACTGCTAGTTACATCGAGTCGCATTCCAAACATTCCGAAGAAAGTGTTTTGTTTCGTAAGCAACAATAATTTACGGTTTGACAGAGCGGTAAGCCATA
This sequence comes from Opisthorchis viverrini, assembly GCF_000715545.1. Taxonomy (NCBI): domain Eukaryota; kingdom Metazoa; phylum Platyhelminthes; class Trematoda; order Opisthorchiida; family Opisthorchiidae; genus Opisthorchis; species Opisthorchis viverrini. The sequence continues at coordinate 566,379 of NW_008751947.1, forward strand.
CTTCGCCAATGTTTTTGAGGTTCAGATGGTGGCTAGGTTTGGATTCGGAAATGCAAAGAAAATATTTCCACTGACCCTACAAAAGTTTGTGAACAGTTTTAGCCGTGCCGATTGATATTTTCAGAATTTTAACACCAGGCTGTAGCCCTCACAGTTGGTTGGCGTGTTTATGGAAGAAGAACGGCATATGTATGGGTGCCATGTAATCTTGGTGCTCCTTAAATTCAAGAGTGTTCTCCATTCTGTCGACCGGTTTGTCTCTTTTGACACGCTTGGGCAAGAGGGCATGTCCCAGAAGTTCGTGACCAATATTTACCGCTTGTACTCATAAATGTTGGCGCGTGAGACTGCGCTGGGAGTTCTCCAGACCTTTCTTTCAAACAACTATCAGGGTGTGCACACCCCATTTTCGCTTAGTTTCGTCACTAAGTAGGTAGTGAAGCAAACGGCTTAAGTTCTCCAAACCTTGGTATCCAGATCTTTCCAAACGAAGACCATGTTGACCTGGAATATGCAGATGGGGTTGTTCGCGTTTTCAAAAAAAGCACAAGCACTACTAGAAGAGCTTACAAAAATCATTCTCTTCTTCGGTACGTCAATCACGCCCACGAAGTGCAAATGCATGCTGTGGGACTTACTGGTTTTGAAAATGCTTGTAGGAATTCAAGGTGGGACACGGGAACTTTTGGAGCCTCACATCTTTCGGGAACGTAGCTAGCTCTGGTGATAATATAAAATGCAAAGTTAACGCACGAATGTTGAACGTCTGAAATGCTTCGGCGAATTCAGATATCATAAAGGCATATCGTTGGGTCTCAAAGGACGTGTGTATCAGACTACGGTTCGCGCTGTATTGCCGTATGCTTGTGAGACTTGGCTACTTTCAAACGAAGGATCCTAGATATCTTTAGGTCTTTGACGACCGACGTCTCAGGAGTATGGTTGGAATCAGTTGAAACCGGTGAATTCCGGATTAAATGATCAGGCTACGGGCCTTTGGCATAAAAAGGTACCTCACTTAAAGAATGCATCCAGCATTAGAAGCTAAGTTGGCTAAACCACATGTTGCGTATATCAAGTTACCGCCTGCTGAGAAGAGCGTTGTTTTCCGTGCCTAATTCTGCTTAACGGTAACCTAGACGTAGACAGCACGTGATATGGCAGAAGGGAATGAAAGATGCTAAAGAATTTTAGGGTACAGATAGTGCTTTTCGCCTTCCAGAATGAGATCCACGTAGCCCCTGCGTCTGGTTGGGAACACAGAACGATATTGGGGCTAACCGCTGTCAGTGTTGTTCATGCGATCATCTATCCATTTTGCCTTACTTAGTGCTGAAGGTGTGGGCACCTCGGATGTTTGCGGCAGGCTATCCCCTGGTCCTTTCTGACCAATTTTTCTTCTCTGTTCGAATTGATTAACATGGTTGTACGGCAGTTACGCTTAATTTTTCCCCTGGTATTGCTGTCGGTGATAGTAATGATGATGGTGATAGACTTCAGTGATATCATAAATTTCGTTGAATCAACCTGAAGTGATACCTTATGTTAGGATGTCTGTGATTCAACTTCTGGCGGGGGGCATCATCCAGCATATGAGGGCGACATTGTAGAACGCCCGTACATACACAGATGTGCACGGGAACTCGAACAGGGTTATTTTTTTTGCTGAATCACTGCATTTCGCGCGCTTGTTCTGTGGTCTAGTTCTGGTCTAGTCTAAAAAAATGAGCTGTCAATCATGGCTTAGAATTTTCAAAATCTTCCTTGGCGGGTCTGTGTCCAATAATGGAGAACGTGGTGTGGGAGCCTACGAGGAACTGGACGATTCCGTAGGAGTGGAGAGCGACCATGAGGAACAGACTAAACCATGTTGTGGTGTGACGGTTTTTATGCTTGCGTGGCCCATTGAGCTATATCAGTGCGTGTCTGTGGGACACTCGCAATGGTCAATGGTTATATCTCTGATTACCAAATTCTCATCGGTCTCCAGGGTGACGGTTGGAACGCGTATGGCGACTTGTTTTTCAAGAGGTGTAATATACTGTTATTTCCCACCAACCATCGCTGCTTCGGAGTAATACCTTTGAACCAGAAGCTTTTACTGAGGACCGTGGTCGTCTTCCTGTCTACGTTTGGGTGCTCTATCAGTGTTCCACCCCGCGTACAACCATGATTCTTATATGTAAAAGAATTGTCATGCCACATCAGCCGTCGTGTGGTGTCATCGGCCGGGTCGCCTTAATTACTGTGTTAAGCAGAAGGGGAAGGCGAAAACAGGCCGCCGCTGACACCTATCGTCCCTTCAAATATCTTTTCCTTCCATCATACCATTTGTAACATTCGTTGTAGACCCCAATATTTGCCCTGATATTCTCAGATATCCATAATTTCAATCCTCAAGCCTTGACGCTTGATTTATATGACTGCTTTCAACGCTCTCACTCTCAAGCAAGAAGGAAAAAATATTCTCTTGCTTGGTTGAACAAACTACGTCATCACTCCAGTCGCTTCCGATTGTGCACCTTTGTGATCCAGAAGTCTGTAACAGACTTGAGCGGTCGGTACCGTTCCAAAGGTTCTTTGGGTGATTGAATCCTGGTTGTTAGTCGTTTTTCTCTGTGGTTCGTACAGCAACGTCAGTCAAATAATCTCATAACTAGTAAGCTGATCTTTATCTGTTTATTGCGTCCGCTCCCGACATAAAGCTGCCACCTTGACGTGGTGGTCGGGTTTGAGTGCTGCAATGTTCCCGAGGGCTACACTGGCTGGAACGTCGTTCCACAAGGTCCAACCATGCCAGAAAGGTCAAAGGGGAGCGACCAGACCAAGAACAGCGAGACCCCATACTACGAGTAATCGTAATACGGGGCGGTCTGGGGATAAATTCGTACTGTCCTCTGCGGCAGGAGTATGAAGGTAGTAAAGTGTTTCCCCCAGGCGACCAAAATGTCCATATTTATGAAAGCAGCGATGCTCTCTTCCTCCAAGAAAGGACGGGTTAGAAAAGGTCGGCCCAAAAACCAAACATTCCGATCGCTCAGCGGTTGGCCGTGACAGCCGGCGCATTATCCAATACGACCGAAATACTTTGAAAGCCCGGTGCTGCTCGAAAGGCACCTGCTGTGCATAGCCGCATCAGAAATGAGACTGTAATGCTTTATTCTCTGCGTCCTCGGGTTAGGCCAACCCCCTGCAGCCGAGCAGGTCAGACTGTTGAGTCATCGGCTCCGGGCAGGGTCCCCAAAGAAAACCCTACTGTCCGCTGCCTCGTGGGTCAGACTTTCGAGTCAGAGGCCAGGGACACGGTCCCGGAACAAAACCCTATGTCCTCCCGCTACCTTGTGGGTCAGAATTTTGGGTCAAAGGCTCAAGGTGGGGTACCACAACCAAAGTCCCTTCCTTGGCATGGGCAACCGGGAAGTATTATTTGCCTGCGCAGTTCGGCGTCCACCGATGTCCCTCCCCAACCCCTTTCCACCACACAAGCAGATGTCGCTGGGCCATTTGACTGTCAGTTGTCTGACCGAAGGGCATTGCGCTTTTCGCTGCCTACTAACGATAAACAAAATAACACCCTTATAAATCCACGAGATCCTTTCTATAAAGGAGCTTTCAACCTCAGTACTCCATGTCGAATTGGCAAACAGACAATGCTTGCTGAGACCTTATGCCCCCTGAAAATTGATGTATGATGTGTTTTCGAACCACGCATACAAAACCCGAGCGTGGTGAAGCATCCCAGAATGTCAAGAATGAACTCAGCCCTCTCAGATTTCTACCCAGAATCGATGACTCGGAATATATGGCGTGGGAGTTGCACTCAGCCCCAGAGCTGAGCGCTCTTTGCTGGATTGGATCGCAGTGAACAGTCGTCCTTGCGCCGTCCGGTTATCTAGTTCAATCAATCCCAAGGCTTGTTTGCAGTGTCGGCTTATACCCCAACGGACAGCGGTTCCGAGGCGAGGAAGGATACTTTGTGTCGAGAGTTATCCGGGCTCATTTGTCAAGCAAAATGCACTGACATTGTGATCCTTGTAGTCGATTCGCATGCTCAGTTAGGTCGTCTGAGCTCTTTGGAATCAGATTTTGGCGGTCGATTCGGAGTGTATGCTTGCCACACATACAAAGGAGATCGACTCCTGCAGTTGTGTGCTGATCATGAGCTGTTTCTGACAAGTACGAACTTTCAACATGAACGTTCGCACCGCGTAACCTGGTGGCCACTAACTGCAAACCAACCGTGGACCCAGGTGGACCACGTGGCCATCAGCCACCAGTGGAGAGCCACAGTTCAAGATTGCCGTTCCTTCTGGGGCACACTACTTGATTCCGATCACGCCATGGTGCGTGCACGCCTGACAGTACGTTTCCCTTCAGGCCACCGCAAGTCAGCAAGAAGCATGCCAATCTACCAGCTTCGAAGAACTGCCATATCTCGACAGTATCGATCTGAGCTAGCCCAACAACTCTCCACAGTAAAACAATACTGTGGTGGCAGTGAGCATGTGGATGAAGCATCACAAAGTGTAAAAGAAGCTATATATTAGTGGCCTCCAGTGCTGTCTGTCCGACTTCTCCAGTCCGACCACAAGACCACTGGATGTCATCGAGATTGCCAACCATGATCGATACCAGGAAAGCTATACCAACAGGCAACGAGGTCGACGGCGCACGCAAATACCTCAAACGCCCAATAGTGAAGAGTCTAAGGAAAGACCGAGAGCTCTTGTGGAAATCGAAAGCTCGGGAGATGGAGAAGGCCTTTGCTACGGAAAACAGCCGTGTTCTATATCAACTCACACGACCGACTGGCCCTAGGAAAGCAACGGTCAGCGAAACGATAAGTGAAAAAGATGGCTCATTAATTCACTCGCAAAAACGTTGACTGGGCGGAACGCTTCGAAGAACAGTTCCCCTGGCCTCCCGAAACACAGCCTGCGGAGATAATGCATACGGGTGAATGAAATGTAAACCTTGATCGCCATGAAACAGCCCTACTAAAACGCGAGAAGGCACCAAGACCGGACGGTCTGTATCCAGCCTTCTTCAAAGAAGGCGGAAAATCCCTGGTGGCCTATCTGACAAACCTCATTGGTGCCATATGGATGAAGAGAAGGTGCCTGTAGAACGGGGGATGTCGACACTTATCCCCATCCTCAAAAAAGTTACATGGACGCTGTGTGAAAACCAGGCATCAGCCTGTTAACTGTGTCCTTCGAAAGTTGAGTGAACACAGGGAGAGAAATCCGTGAAAATGAAGCTGGGTTCCTTCCTGCAAGAGGTTACATCAATCATATCTTCATCCTGTGACAAATTCTGGAACAGTCACACTGCTTCCAGTAGCCAACAATCACTGTGTTTCTTGATCTGAAAGCTGCCTTTGACTCTGGACCGTCAGGCACTACGGCAGTGTCTGTGGAGCAAAGGTGTCCCCCATAAATTCTTGATCTTCCTTAAGGCACTGTACGCCAACCCCTTCGGCCGTGTGAAGGTCGGCGGCAGCTCTCGCCTGAGTTCACTACATCAAGTGGGGTCCGACAGGGCTATCCTCTTTCACTTCTCCTCTTCAACTTCGTCAGTGATGCGATCATGGAAGACTCACTACCAGCCTCTAATGACTGTGGAGTCGAAGTGCTTTCGGGGTGTCCGCTCACAGATATCGAGTACGCAGACGACATAGCTCTTCTGGGATCCGACCTGTGGTAATGCAAGCAATATTAAATAATCTAAGTAATTCTGCCTCACGGTTCGGCATGCACTTCACACATGCAGAGTGTAAAGTGCTACTGCAAGGTTAGGTGGGCTTGAACCCTAGCCTCATGCTTGCAGATGAGGCGATTGAGGCAGTAGATAAATTTGTTTACCTGGGCAGCTGTATCAGTCCCGGTGGTCTGGCGGAAGATGAAATCTAAATTCGGATTGGGAGGGCCGGAGCAGCTTTCGTGAACTTGCGTGACCTGTGACGTAGGCGTGACATCAGCTTATCCGTCAAGGGTCGAGTTTACAATGCTGCGGTTCGCTCCATATTAGTATATGGATCAGAAACTTTCAGTGTTTGACCATCGATGTCTTCAGAGCATTGCCCTAATCTTGTGGGAACACCGGATCAGCAGTGCGGTTTTTACAGCTGACAATGATGATGCGATCTCGTCCATCAGCAGTGCGGTTTTTACAGCTGACAATGATGATGCTGATGATCTCGTCCATTCACGCAGCTGGCGGCTGTAGCTCCGACGCCATCAGATACAACTTTTGTGATGCCTGGAAACCCTTTTATTGCAGGATAAAGCTAGTACGTTGTGGTTGGCAGGGGGCCGAATACACAAACGGACGTCTGGGGCTCAGTGTGGTCACATCGATAGGCCGTATGACCCTTTCGGTGCCTAGCTACTATGCCAATCGAAGGAAGCAGGATGCTGGGATACTGTCCGATGCCTAGCTACTATGCCAATCGAAGGAAGCACGATGCTGGGATACTGTCCGGTTGCCCAAGCCTAGATAGCGGAAGTCAAGATGCAGAGGTCGGGTTTGAAGTACGGACCTTTCAGTCAGTAAGTTCGCGCTCTAAACACTCGTCGCCGCTCAGTGATGTGGCCAACCTGGACTTGATTTCGTACCTACGGGCAACAATGAATGCTTCATCTGTTTGTTGTGTAGTAGTTGGCCGACTATTGATTACGCCTGAACCGGGCCTGCCTGATTACTTGATATGGAGAGGACAGAAGGACTTGCTACATGGCTGTGCTGACAGCGTAAGCATACAGAGCTACTGCTTAAATGGATAGGAAGGCTGAAGAGCCAAATATGGTCATTCGCTTGTTTGTTCTGTCCAGCCAATGGTGACGCCCCTGCCGTGAGTATTTCCACACCCACTTCGTTCGTCGCATATTACTAAGCCGTATTTTGTAAGCTCCGTTCGCGAACCTGATACCCGGAACGTGTGATACCGATAGTGACCTTAGGGACGCGTTGTTCTTTGCCCAATATATTTCGTGTTCTGACGCCTGCTGACATTGTTGCACACGTTTTCTGCCGTGCTAATGTCCGAAATTCCTTAAATCGTCTAGCTACATGATATTTCAACAGCGTGCCAGCCACTAACACAAATTGATCACATCGTCATAAGCTACCGATGGTATGGAATAGCAACCGACTATTGTTCGTTTTAGAACATTTGTGTGTATTCCGACAATGTACTCGTCCAGACTCGCGTTCCACATAGCTTTCCAGGGCTGCGTTAGGGACAGACAGCTAGCTCAGCAACTGAGAGACTCATATCTCCAAGTCAAACGAATTTATCGAAACGGCTTCCTAGGTTATTTCAAGTGTTCCACTGTTGGATGTCAATGCGCGGGATTTCCACATCATTCTACAGTCCTGGGTATTTTGTCTGCTACACAGCACTGCCAGTTTTACTGGAACCCCAGATATCAGACAGGACAGTGGCGCTGTTTGAATCTCGGGCAAAAATTTTAACCCGTCCAGAACGTAATTCATCATGATGAATTATTGATATTAAGTTAAAATATGCGTACCGTGAAGCCCTATGGACGTGGAATACTAAATGAAACAGCGAATGCAGGGAATACTGGAAGATTATTTCGGTTGATTGGTGGGACCGACCCACAGAAATCGCCTGTGAACGAATCCACTAAGGATCGAACTGGCGCGGGCCCGATCGACCGCTGGATCGAGTATTCCGAACGGCGATTCTCGTGGCCCCCTGCTGTCAATCACTGGGATTCTCAAAATGCACCATAGCCCTGGACGGTAAACTTGGGACCCCTACGGCTCCAGAGGCTTGGAACTGTATATGTTTTCCAAAGTGTAACCGAGCTCCTGATTCATATCAGTGACGTCCTAGTCAGTTTGTTTTCATCTTGTATGAATGAGTGCTTAGAGCGGTTGGTCCTTTTTATCCATTTTTATTCTCTTCTTTACAATGACGGTTTTAAGTAAATTATGGTTGCATGACGGTAAAGCGTCAGCAATTACCACTGATGTCGTACCGTCTGTGCTGATGGGGGATGCGTGGGAACCGAATAAAAGCCCGTGAAAAAGATAACCAACCTACAGAGTATCGCGCTAAAGACATTCCATATCCTTCGTTCGTTTGTTCCCTAATCTTTCCGTCTTACTTAACAAGTCCAGCTCCACATTGGCCAACCAATCATGCCATGAGGGTAATGCAGACTGCTGGCAAGTCATGAAGCGACGCGCTGCCCTTCATGTTGAAGTAACATGCAGTTGTCACCCATGCATGCAGTCGCATCCAACCACCTCAGTGTGCTGGCGTGCCGTGGGTTATTCGGTGCCGCCGCACCAAAAAGCATCGCGTAACATGGGCAGGCTAATAAAAGCAGGCACTTCGACTATCTGGCCGCTCGGTGTGGGAACAGCTAGTGTTATATAATGTGTCAACCGTTGGATCTAATGAAAGCCGGATGTGAAGTTGATCCCGTGTACTCGCAAAATGTCACTGAAAAATATCTCGGGGCAATCACCGACAGTCAAAATGGCTACCTGGTCCTTCTAGTGTCTCGAGTTGGTTGTTAAAAGTGGTTTCTTCATTTCTTCTAGAAATGAGGTAGTTATGATGGGCTGATAGTGATTGGAGTCAGAACAGGGGCCACTTTTGGGGGTATTAGGAAGGGTATATTTCCGAGAGTAGTTCCAGGATGCCAGGAACCTACTGAGTCCCTCGGACTCCACCAAGATCTCAATAGGGAAGGCGAGCATCCGGGGCAGCCAATTAATCAACCCATTCAGCAATGGTCGATGAGTGTTGAGGTATGCCACAGAAGCACGGCCCACAATAATAAGTGTTGAGGCATTTCATGGAAGTACGCTCGATGATGATGGGCGTTCACCAAGCGCCGATCAGCAGCCTGGATCAGTGTCAAAAGTGCCCTTTAAATACCGTGGGGCGCCTTGTGACTTTTACACTTTCTTGTTCGCAACAAAGTAGTTGTTTTCCTTGTTGGCGAATCTTTCTCTGACACTGAATTACTGGAGTGGAGACAGCTGTCAGATACAACTGGGGATAAGGGGTGAATTTCGCTAGAAGTTGCAAAAATAGCAGTGCTAACGCTAGTAAAATGCCGTTTAATTTGCTCTGAAGTTTACTGAGCACGAACGTGGAAGAACTAGGTCCGACGAGGGGTAAGTAAGCACCAATCAACGCCTGCACAACCTGTTCTCTTTATCTGTTACCTGCAGCCACTTGTGGTTTAGTCAGTCTGGGGGAAAGTGAGGACTAAATCAGATAGTATCAGAGTAACTGAAGGATTTCCATAAAAAAACAGGAACCTTGCGATAAAACCACAGTCTCCGAAATTGTAGAAATTGCCGTGTGCTATCCAAGTGAGCCGAGGGGTATCACCGTAAAGTACGCCGAAATGATGGAGTAGGATTGGAAAGGACAGATTGGGACGAACATCTAAAGGACAGAATAGCGACGGAAAAATTTGCAACGTGATCAGTTTGTAGGTTGAATGAAAATCCGGGTTTTCGTAAATCTTACTGTCATGTCAGAGAATTGGGCTTGAAATGGAAAAAGCCAGGCAAGGTTTTTGGTGATAGAGCGGTATCCATCTTAAGCATCTGTGTAGGAACGAAACACGAGCCAGTTCGCATTGTAGACTTTGGGTTCGCCCAGGGTACATGTAGAGGGTCTGTAGAATTTGGTCGAATTCCCGCATTTTCGTTTTTCATTCTGTTTTGCAGATGTTCTGCAGATGACCACAGCTGTCCGCGGTCTAATCTCCTTAGCACAGTTGAGTCGTCCGCTGACTATGCTGGTCGGGTTTGGATATTTCAGGTCTGATTCGATGGAATGTCTAAAGGGTGCTTGGAATGATTTGTCCCATTACAGCTCGCTTTGGTCACCAACCTGCTTTGCTATCACATCCAGTAATAAATACTGTGGAGGCTGGAATTCTTCTGGTGCCATGCCATAAGGCAAATCGAAGTGGATTCCGTGTCTAGTGCCATATCCGACTAATGTGAAATGCTACTCTTCCCGGGAGGTAGAATTGCTCTTCGATAGAAAGTACAAAAGTCAACCACTTTGGTCTTCTTCTGCCTCTTGGATATGAGGTGTCACTTTTCCCAAAGCAATCAACTGTTCGGCTGTAACATCCCGTCGGTGCCTAACCGTCATATCTCGAGCTCATTTGCTGTTATTCATAATTGATGGTGATGATTTTTCAAACCGCGCACGTTTGATCGAAATCGACATCTTCATTAAGCCCACTCCCTTGAAAGGAACGCTTTTTTGGCTCGTTGCATGTAACGGTTCTTTAGCGTTTTGGATAAAAATACAGAAGCAGTTTTGTCGACTCTATTGAAACAAGTAATGTTGATTACGGCAGTAAATACTGTCAAAACTGATTAGTGCTACTCCTCTTGTCTCATCATCTTCATCTATCGGTTCTTTTGAGTGATCCTTTGTCGTTGCCGTTTGTTGATCCAGTTCCTTAGTATCTTCCAGGTTTCTGAATCCAAGAATAATGAAAAATCGAATTAAACACACAAGAATGCGCTGATTTACTCATAATGACTCATTCTGAAAAGAAAAGAAGCGAGTTCTACCCTAAGTTGTCGAATGTCATTCGACGAACACCTGCCAAAGGCTATCAGCAATATTTTCCACGAATAACGAACCTCCAGTGCATTTAGCTACTCAGACGAAGGAGCTGTTTGGTTCACCTCACGACCGTCTAACCACTACTGCTAATGGTGATATTTCCGTAATTCATTTCTCTTTATCTCCTCCTCCCGAAGGAAATAAGGAGAGAGTTGATCCAAATCAACTGAAACAGATCTGGGAAGACACTTGTGGCGGTCACACTTCCCTTAACAAGACTGTGGATCTCTGTTATTTTCGGTTGATGACGTCGATTCTAATGATACAGGGGGCTGTTATGAATATATGAAGTGGACAACTCGTGATCTGTGGGTTGTTTGTCGAGCTTTGAACGAATAGACTGCGGCGCTCCTCATTTTCAAAAAGCTGAGCTCTCCGTCCTATTCGATGGACCGTCAATTATGATGGCGAGGAGATGGACAGCCTAACCACACGTTGTATTCGTCATTCCATTTACGCTTCATCCTATCCCTCATTTCCCGGACGACGTGCCCTTCGCTCTTGTTTATCCGATGTGGTAATAGTGTGGGCGAACACTTGATGATATAGCTCATGGCTAACAGCGAAGTCTCCGACTGGTTGGTGTTAATCTTTTCTAATCATGAGCTTTAGTGTAGCATCACCAGTCATGATACTTCTCTCAGGGTAGAACGTATCTTCTCAGGAAAAGGAATTGTGTTTGTCACCCCTAACATTTAGATTTCTTCATTATCAGTCACCCACCTTATTCTGTTGTCTTTGTAGTTACTTCCCGCGGAATATGTTGAATTTCGACCTTTCCTCCAAAAGAGATGGTTCAGCTACTCAGGGACAAACTTCCGCAGTACTTTTGAAAATATTGCAGCAGGCGCAACAAACCGGGACACTAAACCTGTCGAATCGATCATTGGAATCTGGTAAGTTCATGGCGGATTGAGCAAAGAGGTTACTTTAGTACGAAGTACACTGGTTTCCGAGTTATCTGATTGGTCAGTGCTATTTTTCGGATACCTGAGACTCTGAACACTACTGCGCTACACCAGTGTATTAGCTAGTTAACTAAAGCATCACCATCATCATCGACAGCATGACATCAGTGTTCAACACTGAGGCTTCACTGCCGTACAACCATGATTTATTTGAAAACCGTATTGTGAAGAAAAGAGTAAAGGTAGACGGGCAAGAGATTTAGTGCTTGCTTACCACAATTATTCCGAGGTACCTATACCTCCAGACATTAACTCAGGCCATTTGGATAGAAACTGACAACCACAACGCCACTGACATCGATTGACAGCCATATCTTGTAGTGTCTCCAACCAGGCACAGTGAGGATCACGCGGTCCCCATCCTGGAAGGCGAGTAGCACCGACAGCACCCAAGCGTTTCGTGATCTCCTTCATACTCCTCTGCCAGGTCATGGGTTGGCCACCTCTCTGTTTACGCCAC